>NW_022198046.1:6191421-6209283 GCF_009176525.2 Contarinia nasturtii
AACATAAATTATTCGCATAAACCATTTTGAGTTTTTTAGCGCTAGACGTGATGAGTTCTATTGATACACTTTTACTTTCACTGATGCTTCATATAATAAATAAAAACAAACAGTTAATACCTTCAATTTCGCTGAAAAAATAATATCAATTCGTCGCTTCATACATTGTGACATTTCATAATTTGGCATTATCAGTGCCAAATATTTGTGACAGTTTCAATGATTGAATTTGTCCGACAAATTGGCTAACTATTTTTCCAATTCTTCTTACAACTGGTTAACTTGAGCCAACGCCTCGTATCTCTCTGTTCTCGAACTACCCGAAGTTTGCCACTCACGTGTACAATTTGGTTTTGTAATTGAAGATTTTGCATCACTACTCGATTTTGAGCTGCATTTGGTACTCGAGTTGGAATAAAACATACTCTCAGAAAACTCAGATGTTAAAATTCAAAGAAATCAGAGCAAAATGCCATTTTAACATGGTCATTTTACCCGCAACACATTTCTTTGCGGGTAAAACTGTATTTTAACATGTGAAAAAATATCTCCATGTTAAAATTACGACAAAATGCCATTTTAACACGGAGAAATTTTATCATGTGTTGCGGGTTTGAGTGCCCCAAAGACGAAGTGATACAATTTAATAAAAATTTGTTTAGCCAATATTAATTTATTTTGTCAGCACAGTATACAAAACGTAGCTGCCAACCTGATGCGTACATTCATGTCTTTAGTTTACGATTAGACACTAGACTTCTCGAAATATCGAATTTTTTTCAAACAAAATCATACAAAATACACTACGGGCACTGAGAGGCCCCCAAAGACGGGATTAAGGTGGATTGCAGAAGGACAGTTTTAGGGTTAATCAAAAGAAAAATGCCTCGTTTATCAAATCGCTATCGTTTATTTTTCAATTCATAGATTTTTCTAAAGTTATTATATGTATACATTATTTTACGGCAAAAAATAAGGTTTGTGCACATTTGAGACGCAATAAATATATTTTACTCGCGTTTATATAAGATATTTGTTATCGGCATAGATTTTTTTTCTCACCTAAATGTCTAATTCGTATAATGGCAGAATAAAGATTTTGAAATATTCAGACAAAGAAAATATATATATATATATAAATAGATAGATAATATATCGCTTGTTGTGAATTCTATTTTGAATTATACATATACACTTACGTAGTAACTTTGAATATTGTCTTCAGGAAAAGACGTACAAAATTCAAAAAATGTATTTTTCCAAATAATGGCTCCGAAATTGTACAGCCAGAATGGATTGAGACACATTTCAGAAAAACATGCTTATTTTTTAATGGATGTCGATTTAATTCTAGTTAGCTGGCGACGCTTGTTTTTTTTCATTAATTCTAAGTAACGTTATATGTCGCTGAATTGTGAAAAGCCTTAATACATTTATTTTTGGTAAAAAAAAGAAACAAATTTAATTCTGAAATTGTATCTCAATCGATTCGGTGCTAACAAAAGGAGGACTTACAAATTCATAATTCCATTTTCTCATTTAAATGTATTTAAAAAATAAAAAGCAACATTTTCAAAGCAACTTTATTAAATAAATGACTGAAATTAACACAAAATGCATAACGAATTACAAAACTTAAAACTTTCAATTTTATTGTTCATAAATTTAAATAATAAATAATAAGAGAATTGAATTGTTCGAAATTTACAATATAAATGTTATTTAAACAAAAAAAATCTTAAAAGCAAACGAAAAATGAATTGAACATCAATAAAAAATGAAATGAACAAAAAGATAAAAACAACGAATTTTTTTTATTATTTAATCAACACTTAAATCAGATACTCATGCGATCACAATGGTTTCGGTCAATTGGATGAGATTTTTTTAGTTATTCGATTGCGAATCTTTAGCAATGCTCCAACGAAGTAAATTATTTCAACAAATTCCAAATAACTCCCTATACATTTTGGACTTGGGAGAATATTTACTGAAGGACATTTTCCGTTTGTTGCATTTTCATTTCGTAATGGAGAAGTTATTTGAAAAAAATCAGGTCATATTTGTTAGCAGGAATCAAGCGATGACAGGTAAGACCTATTAGATCAGATCTATCGATGAGACACAGAAAGGCCCTACTAGACTTATACTCAAAGAGAAATATTCTAGTACGGTAACTCGCACTTGGGGTGTTAGCAGAGCATCTACCCCCAAAAATGAGTTACGCACTCTATTTTACTTTATTTTTGGTGTTAATTTCATCCAAGTGGACGCAAAGTGCGAGTGGTGACTCAAATATTTCTCTCTGTGTAGAATAGAAAGGTATGTGCATTGTAATAAACTTTATAATCGAGTGATAAAGATAATTTTCACTTAAAATTTTGCTCAAAAAACCAAAAAAATTGAAAGAATTTCCTGAAAGTCCATTCTATCTAGTGTCATCCGCCAAAAAAATGAAGCGCAAAAAAGTCTTCATTTTTCTTAAATCATTTTTGCTAGAATTCTTCTCAAATTTTCACGTATGAACGAAAACTGTATGAAGGTTAACATGATTTTTCGTTCAAAAATAGATATTCAGGAACTTGTCGAAATAAAGAAAGAGTCTTCCCTTTATTTCAAGTGCTGTATAGATTTAAATGTATATTAATTATGCAATAGAATTTGCTACTTTTCTTTTGCCATGCAATGTATGGTAGTCAAGTTTTGAGGTCGAAAATTTGTTTTACTCTACTTTTGATCAATGCTATAAAAACGTACCAAACATGCTTTTCTTTATGTCAAAAACACATCCTACTGTATATGTTATTGATAAATATAACAATCTTGGCCTATAATCTTCTTTGGCCCCATATGATATCGCGTTTTTTTGTTTTATTCTGCAAATCTACGAATAAAAAGTCGAAATGGGAATAAATCTGAAAAAAAAATCAAGGTGATTCAGAAATGCATATAATAGGATAAAACAGAAATGAAAACAACGACTATTTAATGGTTTTTCAATTTAATCATATTGTATTACATGAAATATATTTATATAAGTAAATCATACAGAATATCAAGCTGAAAAGGATTCAAAGGGAGAAAAAAGTTCAAATCTTAAAACATTAAATCACATTATTCATTTTGTTATTAAATCAATTCAGCATTGTTTCGGTTAGTTTGTTGGCTTCTCATTTTCTTTTTAACAGAAGGATTCAATAATAATAATTCGTTCATCATTTGATCGTAGTACGTTGGATTTGTTTTGAATGGTTAAAATGCTAGTAGTAATATGTTCATGGGTTAATATCTAAGTTGGGTTAGCATTTGTTTTATTATAAGAACGGCGATTATGAATGTTTTTTTTTTGTGTTTGCTAATTTTCTTTGAATTTTTCAGCGCGCTCAAGATGCTTGTGTTTGCTTAAATAATAATATTTCCATTAACTATGCATGACTTTTAAATTTGGCTTGCTTGAGTTGCACCGATTTGCCATTATTTTTGCATTACTATAAAACGCTATTATCATCATTTATCTAAACTTAAAAGAAATGAACATTCTACTTTAAAATGGGGAGGGGGCATGCATATAATATTTCGTGCCGAATGAAAAGCGTGCGCACGAATCGAATTCGATCGGAAAAAACGTCATTCACTACAAAAAATCCATTGGGAATATCTCTAATTTCTATGTAAAAAAGATGGTAAAAACGGTTGAGTCGATTTTTAATAAAAAATACACTACAAAAACGTCATAAATTGTGTCAAATGTTCATTTCTTTGTGTCCAATATTCACAACAACAAGATTCACATGTTTCTTTTTTGTATATCTTCTGTAAATGGAAAGTAATTGTTCTCGTATCAAAAACTTGGAAGAAAAATGTAGTTTGATATTTGTTTTTGTTTGGTTTAGTTTGTAAAATTATTTCGCAATGTCAAACTTATCTCTTTCTATTACATCAAATCATTTCCTGTTTGTTCTTCATTTTTTTTTCATTTTGTTTTGTTCTGTTTTATATTGAAATTCCTGCGAAACAAATTCCGTTAATCCGCAAATATCGATATTTATATACTAATATTGTTATGCAATAAATCGTTTCGAATATCTATATATTTTTGTTGTTGTTTTATCAAAGCACACGCGTTTACTACAATATTTATACAAATTTCATTGCTGATATTTTCATTGATACCACAATTGGATTATCTAATTATTGATTATGAAATTTCTTTTACTTTCAATCTACGTTTAGTTTTGATGTCGAATAAAAGTGAATTCTTTTTGTTCTCTCTCTCATGCTTTCATATTTTCATTCTTTCATGTTATCAATGGACTATATGGTTTTTGTTCTTCTTAGAACGGTTTCAGTTCATCCTAGTCAGTTAGACCTTGTGCGACTAATGCCAGCTGATCTTTTAGATTGCGGAAACTTGGTCGGTCTTCCGGATGATGTGCCCAGCACTTTTTCATGACCTATTTGAAAATCAAAACAAAGATATTTGTTAGACCACATGAATCAAGGTATATTGATTTCTTTTATACTTACTTCATAAATTTCCTTAGCACATGCTTTCGGACGTTCCAAAATAATACCGCGTTGAACGCGTTCAACCACTTCAGTATTCTTAAGTCGACCGTATGGCATTTTTCCGCATGTGAACACCTCCCACATCAAAACACCTGCATCATAAAATAACAAAAGTCATTAGAAGTCATAGCAAACTCATTTATAATTCACTCATTGAAATGTGATTGCTTACCGTATGCCCAAACATCACTTTTCGATGAGAATCGTGTGTAATTCAATACTTCTGGTGGTGCCCATTTGATTGGGAATTTGGTTCCACCGCTGCTTGTATATTGATCATCAAGGACATAACGTGCCAAACCAAAATCAGCAACTTTTACCGTATTTTCTGAACCAACTAAACAATTTCTGGCAGCTAAATCACGATGGATATAGTTATGTCGCTCCAAATAAGACATTCCCTTACACACCTGGTAAATGAATATGAAGAGATTCGATTAGATTTTGAAAATAGCACAGAGACAACTCTCGATAAGAAGACGGCATTCAATTATTATTACCTGTATGCACATATCCAGCAAGAGTCCCATATTGCCAATCAACGACTGTTCATGTCGTCTGAGGTAATTTAGGAGAGATCCATGTTTCATGTATTCGGTTACGATGTAAATTGGTCGATGTTTTGAACAAACACCATATAACTGCACTAGATTCGGATGTTGTAACTTACTGCAAGTGAATATTTATAATTAGAATTTTGTTATTTCATGCAATTTAGAATAAATAAACTACAAGCAAAATGTTTTCAATTAACTTACGTCATCACTTTGGCTTCCTCTATAAAATCATCTTCTGACATTGTTCCGCCTTTCATCATTTTAACGGCAGTGTCAATAGATCCACGCCATTTACCACGGCGCACAACACCGAATTGCCCAGAACCGAGCTCTTCTAGCAACATCAATTCTGACGGATGAATTTCCCATTTGTCGTGTGATAAACCGGCTGTTGGTGGAACTGGTCGATCGCATGGCGATGATTTCAAGCGACAAGCTAATCCACCGGAATTATGACGATGATAATTGATTAAATCTGGAATTGTTTCGCAACAATGCTTTTCTGACAAGTAATACTCATTTCTGCTATTTTGTTTAATGTGATAATGTTTGACATGTGATTGAGGGCTGTGTGGATTGGAGAAGAAATCGATGCGTTATTCGTGTTGCTTCAATTTTCTTTTTCTTTCTTTTTTTCAAATAACGGTTTGATACTTACACTTTGGTATGAAGTGACAGTGTGTAAAGACCTTTTGTCGATGATTTTCTTACAACGAAACAACCTTCTTTATCACCTTGTTTGAGTAACGATTCGGCACGTTGACGTGACATATCACCAACATACCATCTGCAATGCAACACATCGAAAAATGTGAAGAAACAAAATGGATTAATATTAATTTGAATATGATACGCAGCAGGAGCGCGACAAAATGATTTCGAATACATACTCATATTTATCTAATCCGAGCGTTTCTTTTGGTTTAACATAATTGCTGGGTATGTATCCGATGTTGCCATGTTGATCTTTAACCTTCCACCAATGCTCTTGAGAATCGTCAATTATTTCATATTCGGCATTCTATAAACAAAATTAAACAAAATTTAAAACATAAAATTGATTGTCGGCAAATCGAAATAAATAAAGAGAATATGTGTTGTATGTGCTTACCTTTTCTAATGACAGATCGCCGCCTTCGATGGCTTTGAATGGATATAAAGCAACAACGATCCGAACATGTTGCGACGAATCCTGTAAACAAATCAATCATTTTAGTTTACCGTTAGTCAAGAATATTTTTGTCTAAATGAAAAGAGTGTGTTTATTTGTATTTGTTACATGATTGTGATGAACGTATATGCGCTCTAATTAAACCAATTCGATTTGCATTAAGAGATTTGGAGATTTGATACCGTAAACCGAGTTGAAATCGACTCTATTTAACAGATCATCATTAATCAATGTTTCAACCTTCAACCGCATTCAATTCGCTTTTCACATTTGAAAAAAAAATCAAAATGTACCTTCAACTTGGGATCATGCATTGTAATCGATCGAAAAGAAGCGAACAAACACTTGTGCGACATGAAACTGGAAACAGATTTTGGTGGATTGATTTCTATTCGATTGAAGGTAACAACGAACATCATTAAGAAGTGCTTAGTAACGTTATATCTACACACAATTAATCACGTTGAATGACATGTTTTTACGATCGATATTTAACCAATACAGTCGCGGTATTGATTCAAAACGACATTCATATAATGAACGAAGTTCTTTTTTGTTTCATTGATCGAACGTGCATCGAAGAACAAGTGCTTAAAGATGCTTAAAGATTGGTAATAAAGATAAGGTGAAAATCTCTTTTTTGACGAAAGTAAACCTTGATTTGATGGCTTTTGGTGGCACTGACCGAGTGGAAATAGCTCAATATTATACCAATATTGCTTGCAATGTGATTTAAGACATAGATACTGATAACAATATCGGATAGTTCAATCGTTGACCGAATGATCTTTTTCAAAAGATAAAATATAATTTCGTAAATAAAACAAAACAAAAAAATGATTTAATAAAATCCCTTGAGCATATCCGCTTCAAAATGAAATTCCAAATGACTAACCATGTTTCATTGCGACATAGGGATTTATTTTCTGTTTTTATTCTTTAAATAGTTTTAAGATAAGATCTCAATCGAGCGAATCATTTTTCTCGTCCATAAATGAAAAGAGCGAAAAAAAGCGAAGAAAAAAAAAGGTTCATCGAATATGAAACAAACCTTTGACTTTGAGTTTGGCGTTCCTGGAGTTGCTGTACCGCCTGGCATATTTGAATCACCGATACCACCGTGGTTACCACTTCCGTTTGTGATGGGCGTTTTGAATGTTGTTACGGATGACTGCATTTAATGACCAGCAAACAATGCATTCCAAAAAATGTGCATAAGCATGCAACGCAGCCAACAGACACAATCGAGAATGAAGAGAAATAAAAACAAAAAACATATTAGATTAATTATGGGGTGTACATTAATGAAACGAAAATATTTTTAGAGAATAAAAAATATAATGTTATGAACGATGCAGGTACGACAAAACAATGAGAACCGATATATTCTCTCATCATCAATAAAGACGTAAATTAAACGATGTGGTCGACATTACAAGCGCAGTTCATATAGGTATTCTCATTCAGATATGTTACATTTTTTTTTCCTTTGCTATCGAATTTTTCTTTTAAACACCTTCGCACACATATCACACAAGGAAAATAAAAACCAAAGCGAAAAAGAAGTAGAGAAACAATTTGGCCAACAAAAGTCTTAAATTTTATTTTATTGAGTTAGCATTTTCAGGCAAAACGTTTACTCTACATATACGAAATAGAAGAGTCAAAATAATCGAATGATGTGTGCAATCAAAACAAAAAGTAGATGGAAAAGAAATGGGTTTTCGGCAAAGGTTTTACGCTATACTGTAGAACCTGCGTGTAACGATTCAAACCGGACAAACAGAACTCGACAAAACAAACCCAAAAATACCGTGAGACAGTCATCCTTTTTGTGTGTATGCATTTGTATTTAATGTTTGTCGTGGCGTTGCGCTATTTTCTTTCTCACTGTCTCGTTGTCGTTGTCTCGGACTTTCAAGCGACTTCAAAACAAATGAAACGATTCGGGAGAAGCGAATTGAACAAGAAAAAAGAATAAATAACAACAAATCCGATATGTTCCTTTTTGAAATGCGACCGATTCTTTAATAAATTATGCGAGAATTTTGTGTAATTTATTGAATTTTGAGGTCGATGAATAAAAATATTCCCATACCGGAGAGAGTCAGAGAGTGGAAAAAAGTCACTTTGTTAACGACGATGCACAATTTGGTGTTTTTGGCATCGTATCGTCTTTTTTTGTTTGTCCAGCATGCAACACATACATGAGAAAAATAAACGAAAAGAGGGCGGAACAATACAATTCGGGAAAAAAAGATAAGTGTATCGGTAAAGGTTTTTTTTGCAATTTACATGCGATTTTTTCTACCTGCTCAATTCAAAGACCATCGAAGAAAAAAACGATAGTCAACTGCGATTGATATGTGTGTGTGTGTGTTGCAAATTGCGTCTTAACTTCATTCAAATTCAAAACGATTAATTTCATGAAAATGATGTGAATGCATACCGTTTGTTGTGGCGATGAAATCGCTGTTAAGCTATCATTCAAACTGGCTGTTGTTGCACTCTTCTGTAATTGCTGATGGATAAATTGTCCCGGTGATGTAGAATTCGGACTAATGCTTCGCGTTGAACTGTGCGCAGGAGAATTTCCGGTTCCTGCGAATTAAATAAAACAAAATGCAAAAAATTAATTTCAATTAGTAAAGAATGTTTCGTTATTTTTCTTCATTTTAAAGAAAGAATGCTACAAATCATTTTAATCGCGTGTAACAATCAAAGCGAAAGCGAAAAATTTGTATTCATATTGCGCCTTGCTGGAATAAAATCATCACAATGGAATTTCATACATGATATTAAAACACTCGATGCATCGGAAGTAGTGAGATCAATATTATCTGTTTGTATGGATCTTAAGTTACGATCCGGGTGTCTCCATAACATTGTATATTGAAAATGAGCCATAAATGAGCTTGGAAGAAAAAGAAGAATGAATGATCGTGAAATCGAATGGCCATCATGATCCTCTATATATAGAAACAGTTTAACGATGAGTAATAGGATGTGCGATTGATGCCGCCGCAGGCAATAGCCAGCAATCAAATGAAAATACATAAACAATCAAAAACTGCGTGAATTTCCGTTGAAAAAAGATGAAGATGCGATGTCATTTTGTCGGCATCAGCGGCGGTGGAGGCAATGAGTATCGGCGTGCCGAGTTCCGTTTGAAAAATTAAGACGGCTTGTTGAGAGAGTGGTAGCTTTTCGCAGACCACCAGCGCTCGAATTTAATCCGTTTTAATGCCTATTCACACAAATGCGTGCGACCATGAACACACGATATCACAATTGTGTACAATCATTTCAATTCGGCGAACTCGAAGTGACAAATCGATTTGGAGAAATCTGTCAGACAGACACGGAAAAAAATAGCAAGAGAGAAGCAGTGATGAAAAAAGCGCATTTTATGTATCGTTGACGCATTGTGTTTGATAGGCTTATTTCAATCATCAGCATTACACATGTAAATTTTCGATTTAAACATGATTGTTTCGGACAAAAGACATACTAATTCAACTGTATTACGAGCCGCTGGAGAGGAGCGACCGAATGAAAATAATGTTTTGGAACAATAAAACGCCTGAAAGTTCAATTTCATCGGCGTTGATTCACTTACAAAAGTAACGGTAAAAATGAAAAGTTTAATTGTCCGTGTAAAAGTTGACGTATGAATTTATTGAACAAAGTGTCAGCATGGCATATTGTTGGTGTGAGACGCATTTTCTTTTGAAATATTGAATATGTAATATGCCCCCGAAATGAATCACATAAAGTGAAGGAAACAGACAGTGGCCAATGATACGGCATAATTAGCACACGTCACATTAATTTTTCGACTATAAATGAGAGTTTATTAAGAGAAGAAATTGCCCATAACCAATTTTCAAATGATGATTTCGTCGACTCCAAAGCCGCAATTCATATTTCGAAAGAGATATGAAAATAGTTTTTCTTTAAGGTAGTGAGGTTGGCTCAGACCGAAACACCACTCGATTTGCCTGATATACAGATCTTAATCAGTTTTTAACGCATATTTGTATTCATTTGTAATGTTCACCAATATATCATAAGCATATCACAGCCGTTTGTAGCCGGTTGCAATCCACATTGAATTGAGAGTTTATGGCAAGGCCACAAATTGCATTGGAAACTGTATGAAACGTGTTTCAACAGAAATGAAAGAAACTAAAAACGAAGAATGATTTTATTAATTAAAGAATGAAATGGAATTGAAATGAGCTAAAGAATTGGATAAATACACGAACTAATCGCATCGCTTTTATGTGATTCACTTATGAGAGATTACCTAGTCTCAATATTGATGTTGTTTTTTTTTTTTTGGTTCATAGACTTAACACATGACTGCTTTACAAATTGACCGAATATCAAACGGCAAAACATCGTAAAGCGAAACGATAACCAATTTTAGTGTGCATTTGCAACCAATTTGTGTTTATTACAACCTTCAATTTTTCGATTTGAACAATTCTCGAAGCTTCAAGCTGAGGCTATAATGTGGCAATTTGATAAATTACGTGCAGTTATGTGTTCGACGAATATATACGACGTATTATTGGTGAAGTGCATTGCATTGTAATTCGGCCGCAAATCCGTTTTTGTCATTCAATTTCACCATAAATCACCGCAACAAATATATACCAAAAACAAGTGGGGTAAACTCCGAAAAAATCGTAAATCATTTTAAAAAAATGGCTCGTGTTTATTATATTGTTGTCAAATAACAATTCAATTAACAGTTTCGCCGAATTGAGGAACAAAGCCGACGATGATGAGATAAAAAAGTCACAAATCTAGCACGGATTTTACTGCATTCTTATCATCTGAGAAAAAATAAATCGATTCCGCTTAAATGCCACAAATTATGAACAAAAAAAAAATTATTCACGAAGAGAAAGCATCAACCTTTTTTGTCGTACAAAATGATCAACGATGAAATACAAATAATAAAGCCAAAACAGAGACATGAAAAATGTACGACACATTAAAATGTTGCAACAGTAACCGCATTCGATACAGAACACGACGAGAAAGGGAGAGAGAGAGAGAGAAATACACATAAAAAAATAAATTAAAGCCATAAAACGAAATGAGAGATACCAAAATCGAATGTATTAATAATAACCAACGATGAAAATACGATTCATCTGGATCACGTTCATTCTCATAATTCGATCGTAAAAACTACAGAGAAACAACGATAATAATTTTTCGTTAGTCGCACTTAACAAATGAACACCGAGAGCGAATGAGAAACACTTTTTTGGATTAAGAAAGGTAGAGGGATAGAGAAAAAAGCACAGAAAATTATTATTTTATCGTAATGATTCTTTACTTTCTTCCTCTTTCTCTCTCTCTTTTTCAAGCACATGTCCATTTCCAATGTGAATAATGCAGTAGCCGCTGAGTGTGAGAGACAAGAGCTGAGTGATAAGTATGTCGATTTGTTCCAATGACCATCAACGCAATACAAACTTTGTATTGAATTGATACAATCGTCATCGCCGTCATCATCAACGATTCTTGCTAAGATCATTTTCTTGTTATCTTGTGCGTATAAATGCATCAGATGACTTTTATTGGTTGGCCAGTATGTCGAGTCATCGCATCATTTACATTCAAATGCGCGCACTATGGTTCGCTATAAAAAAGGCTCTTTACATTCATGTTTCTTTTTCGGCATCGTGTGGTGTGCCTTAATGGAAATCGGCTGTTCATCAAAAGACACAGACACACATGAATAGACAAACAATGGATTATTGTGGCCTGATCGTCCCGAACACGTAGAATCAACGTCGTAAATCGAGCGAAAGAGAAAAAAAAATTTATCAAGATTATCTTCACTTCATTTCAATCCCTAAACATTTTTACTTGTTCAATGCGATAAATTTCTATTTCTTTAGCATGATAATCAAGCCTTGAAACCGTGACATTGACGATAACAAAAACACATGTAAGAAAATGTCCGAAACATTCATAATATACTATATAAATGCCACTTTTGAAAATATTCAGAAACACCACATATTGCCATGGGAAAGTGACAGGTCCAAGAGATTTGTATAATTATTTAATTGGAATATTGTGTATCTATTGATTAACATTGTTTTCAAATGGTGTCTCGTTCACTTGTTTGCGCGGTGAGCGTGAGAGAGAGAGAGTGTGTGTGGTGTGAGAAATTCCGCGCCAATCACAAATTGCATTTTAAATTACATATTGACAACGAAAACATATGTTTTCATTGAATTGAGGCGCAGCTGTTAATAACATGATAACATTACAGCCTCATAAATATCATGTGATGCAGGTGCAAACGAAACGGCACAAGCGCTGATTTTTATACCACCCTGCCAAATGCGAAGCGGCCACTATAATAATTGATTGTAAACCAAAATGCGAGTATTTTAACGCGGTATTTATGCGATTTGTGTTCAAGATTACAAATCATGTGTGTAATTAACAACGGAATGATAGGTGTTTTGTTTTTCAATCTTCTCTCGTCTCTTAAATGCCAAAAAAGCTATGTAATTAATTAGCGCGGTTACAGCGCATTCGAAATGGACATTGTTTATGTGTGTGTGTACGTACGAGATGGTGTGGAATGATGTTTTTTTTGTAAGTTGTTCAAGTGATTGGTGGTTTGAATTTACGTATTAACATCTAGATCGAACACACGGAAACCATTAAATCAATTGCATATTTGTTTTACCTGTTTAGCGGTGGCAATAAAAGTGGTTACATCGAAGTGTACAAATTAATGCATTTTAATTCCAAATATGCTCAATTTTTCCGTATAAATTGACCATTTAAAGCCACTTTTCATTAAAAATCATTTTCTGTATTGCAAATTTTTTTTTCGTTTGTTTTCGCTTACAAATTATAGTATTTAATTTTTGGAATTCCGCATTTATCGATGGATAATATGTACCAATTTTGGTATTGAGTCAAATATACTTTATATACATATAATTGAACGTGATCAATAAATAAATAAATGTAAATTGCACAGAATACCATTCACAATTTATATGTTTATCGTGCACAGCAGAATTGCCACTTGATTTGCTTGAAATACACTTGGCAGACGTGTTGTCGCTTTGATTCGAATCGATAATGTTTTGTGGTAATCGATTTTTTTTCTGCTCTCTTTCTTCATCATCACAAATGGCATTGTTTGAAAAAAACCAGATCAATTATGAGCCAAAATGTCTATAGGCCGTGTTACTATGCTCGTTCGATAAATATACATAAATATTTCTCTTGATTTCGAATCAGAAATTAAAACCGGATAGATTTCGAATCACGTATGATAAAGTTGATGCACGATAAGAATACTTGACAATATGGTTCAGTTGTTCAACAATCCAGAACGCGTTGTTGAAAATGAAAAGTTCCGCGCGTATATATATTCCGCACTCATGCGAGATGATCTCTCGTAAAATATGGATATTTATGAATTTGTTCTTGATTTGTATAATTAAAAAAATAAATTGAATGCGAGCTTTTTCACTGGCGGCAGAAAATCCAGCTACATTAGAGAGGCGATTGTGGTGCATCGCAACGAGATATTTACACAAAACATGATGAAAAATACGCAGATGATTTTACATTTGTTTTACAAAGTTCCCATGCAACAAGCAAATGCCACACAAAGCTTGGCGGAGAGAAGGCTGAGGTAACATTCAACATTACACATTTTACACACAGTATGTGTTTGAACGTTTGAACAAAAAAAATATCTCATTGTAGACGATTTACAATGGCATTTTTTTCCATTCTGTATGTGCTTGCTTTGATCAAACGTTGAAAGTGTTTGCACTTTTTTTTCACGTTCGCTTTTTTCGTGTTGTTTCAACGGGGACTGTTTGAGAGACACAAAGAGAGAACGAGAAAGAAAAAGAGCTGAATGAACGCATTGTTACTATTTAAATTACGATCTAGTTTAACTTAAAAGTTTTTTCGGATTTTGGTATCAGGTGAGCATTTAAAGAGCCATTCAACGTAAAGCTAAAAAAAGAAAGCAAGCTCATTCAACAATTTATGTTTGCGAGATAATGAATGCAATAGAGGAGACGCAAAAGGCAAATTTCATGTAAACATAACATAGTTACCGAGATTTAACTAGTAAGAGAGTTGGGAAGAGAGAGCTGGTGTTCTGTCCCAGTCAAAATACCAACAAGCACTTTATCACCTTTATGATTTATCATGAAGAGTAAATATTTTTTTGTGCACTGCCGTTATTATTTAATTTTTTTTTTTGAATTGCTTCACTCTCGATTGTCATTTTGTTGCAGAATGTGTAACAAAGAGAAAATTGTTTGTGCTAAAAAAAGCTTCAACCATTTAAATGGTAATTATATTTTTATGGTTTTAAACAATGCACCCATTTTTTCTGCTTTCTTTCCAACCACAAACTCATCATTAATAAATGAAACAAAACAAATATTTCTTTCAATTCTGTCATTTGGGTATATATGCACTCAAACCAAGTGATTGCGGTTTCAATAAAAAATTATTCAAACTTTCATGGCACACGAATGGGTCTATAAAAGAAGAAAAAAAAAATGACGGCCACTGTTTTTCATCGTTGTTCAGTCAAGGTATATATTTTTACCAGAATAGAAATCATCATTTACTCAACAGCTCCACGTGAAAACAAAAAATCACTGATTAAATGTGTGTAAATTGAAAAAAAAAAAAAAAAAAAAATCTGCGGGTATGAATAGAAAAATTCACACAATTACAACAAATCATGGCAGAGGAGTCACTGTCAATTAACGCACCAAGAGGGAGATAGAGAAAGAGAGAATGGCAAACGATTTGGCCAATGTAAATGTGCTTCGAACAATTATTTTTTGAATCAAAGAAACCCGTAGTCATTTTTCAATTGAAATATTCAAATGTCCGTGCGTATTTTTGTTGTGTTTCCTCTCTTTACAATTTTTGGAAGGTTTTTTTGTCGGTTGTAAAAATGACATTGATACAACAATAATTATCAAAGACTGTGTAACAATGAAAAAAACCCATGTTGATTGCAAACTCTCCAGCCATGCAACACTGTAGTTGATTGGAAAATTGGGCATTTATTGGGAATCGTTCATTCATTCACATTCATACGGTGATTTTCCATTCGTAAACGCGCCGCCGTTGGATTCAAACATCACGTTGGTTGTGTTGTGATGTGTCAGTTTAACCTCTTGTTTTTGTTTGTTGCAGTTAGTGCTGGAGTATTTGAAGCCCGGGTTTTTTTTTCATTCACCATTCGAATTGGTCGTTTGTGGCAAGTGTATGGCGAGCCAGCAGCAACAATAGCAACAACAACAGCAGCAGCAAAAAAACTATCATCATTGAATATCGCACACACAGGCTTACGCGCAACCATCAAGAGTTATGTGAATGTTTCAGTGTGTGTTATGAGCTCGTGTACAAAATGAAAGTGAATCAAAGTATGAAGTTTGTATTTGGTTGTTGGTTCGCTTGGTTTTCTCTGTCTTTTTGATTTCGTGTTATTTTCTTTCACTCATTCAATAAACTACAAACTACACTCATTGACCTGAATGCAAAAAAAAAGTGTATTAAAAAAGTTATCCATGTTGAGCGACGCGCAGAAAGTTACATACACACACATAACATAAGTCAATGCAAAAACACATTATTGCTTTTAGCTTCATTTAAAAACACAAAAACAAATATCAAAACATTTACACCATGAATTTTTCTAAACACTGACAAATATATAACTCTTCCGATTTCCCCAAACGAAAAAAACAACAACAACAACTACACTTAGGTCCATATATTGCATAATTGAAATGGCCAAAAAAATTGACAGTCAAAAACACTGAATATTTGTTGTGGTACCTTGGTCTCAAACTAAAGTTCCGTGACTGTTTCATTAATTCTTTTGCTTTGTTGGTTCTCACACACATACACAAAATTTGGATTTGATTTTTTACACATTGAATTTATTTTCGAAAAAAAAAACAGATTAAACAATACACAAAACTAATGATCGTCAATGATCACAAAACCAAATCGCGATTCCATATTTCAGATGGTTTTTCTCGCATAAATTTTGTTTTTTTTTTCTCTGCTTTGGTTTTTCAGCACAAAAATCAAACAACAACAATACAAAATAAAAGAGATATAAATGCACTCGATTTGTGTTTAACGAGCGTTTTGTAAAACCACACCATTCGCTACCAACGCTGAAAAATAACTGATTTTTTCGTACGGAATTGAAGGCCCACGATATATCTCATTCACTTACATGTATATATATAAATGTATGAATTCGCTAACTCGCTTACTCGCACGGCGCAAAACGCTCTCAATATATTCGTCTGTGCCTATTATGAAAACCTCTTCGGTCTTCGGTGTTCACAGCTCACTCGATGATCGCGGCAAAATCGTAACAATGAATTTTACTGTGAATAGCAACAACAGTCACAACAACAACAAAATTGTTAACAATGAATAGTCAAAGAAGAAACAGAAATGAATAAAAAAAAACAGTAATACAGAACCACAAAAACGTTTTCTTTTTGTTTCTTCTATATTCAACTAATATTTATACTTTAGTGTACTGACGAATACATGGAAGCAATTGCGTGTATTGTATATTCCAAGACATGGTATAAACAACGCAATCGAACCATCGTCTCTTGCGAATATATATGTAAACATGAATACAATTTAAATATATATATATATATATATGGTGGCTTTGAAAATAGTACTTGCTTCGTACTCGCGGATCGTTTACATGAAGCGTGCGTTTGTGATCGCATCGAGAGAATCTATTATGTTTTACGTTCGCAATGAACTAAAGAGCGAGAGAGAAGCGCAAGTGAAAAAGAATGGTTGAAAAACAAAAGAGTAAGAAAAAGAGAGCAAGAGATAGATGTATCTATTGTCGTTGGAACATAGGCTTTTGTGTGGCACAGCGCTTGGATTTTAGATTGTTTTCTATTTTTCATCGTTTAATTCGCATCATTCTTTTCCATTCGCCTCTCCCTCTATCTCTTTTTGTTTCTATCAATACGAATACAGAATTCCTGGCCCAATGTTTGGAAATAACAAAAACATCACAATTGCACAATTGATGCTTCTGCTGTAGTGGTGTGCAATTTTTTTGTTTCGAGTTCGAATTAAATGATTCTCTCTGTTTCGTCGATATATTTCCATGAAACATAAAATAATGCTATATAATTTCAATGCATCGACTATGCAACTTGCATTGCAATATGATGAAAATTGATTTCGTTCGGCCTGATGCATAATAGCTATGATTCCAAATGACTTTCATGACCATCACGTTCGGCGTTCGAAAATTTTCTTCTGTGTTTCTATAAATCGTGTCTTTTTTTCATTTTTTATTTTCTCTCAGCACCAATGTATAATGTAATTTATTATTGGACTGATGCACATGGAGGAAGAATGGAAATGGAATAAAAACATGAACGAAATTCAAACACACACACACACACACACACAGAGAGAGAGAGAGAGAGAGAGAGAGAGAGAGAGAGAGAGAGAGAGAGA
>NW_022198046.1:6209293-6218746 GCF_009176525.2 Contarinia nasturtii
AGAGAGAGAGAGAGAGAGAGAGAGAGAGAGAGAGAGAGAGAGAGAGATAGGAAGTGAGAAGAAGCCCCATTGTTGGCGCTACCTAGATTTTTAATTTGGCATAGCTTGTACCAACAATACTTATCACCTTTTACGATCAGAGCGCGCGCGCACACCCAGCACAATAGCTGTTGATGAAGGGAAAAAAGTACTTGCACTTCGATATGGTTCACCAGATTCCAATTGGATATGTATTGGATATATCAATATGGAAAATGTCGATGTGATGATTTCCAAACGATATGTTGAAACATTAACTGTGAGTTAAAATGTATTAAAGAATTGAAGCATCGGCAATATAATAAGTTATTTGAAATTTATTCAAGGAATTTCGAATTACATGTCAATCTCAAATAGGTTTTGGAACAAAAATCACCACATCAAATAAACGATTTGTGGAATTGCCCATTCGGTTGGATCATTACAGTGTACGCGCTTCAGTTATGAAATGTACGCTTTGATTGTTTTTCTTCTCGCGTGCACTGCATCTTCTCATGTACATTTTCTTCTTCGTCTTTTTTTCTCTTTGCGCTCAACGGATTTTCGGCTAGAGATTTCCATCAATCGTCAGCGAGAAAATAACGCTGGCCAATCATCGGCCTTCACATACCATAAGATTTGATCGAAAAACCAAAATACCGTTAAAAATCAACAGCGACTGTTGATTGCTTAATTATATTATTTCATAAAATCGAAAACATCAATTTTTCTGTGCCATGTATAAATCTTGAAAAAAGCAAAGCGGAAAAAACATCGTATAGTCTATGAATTTTTTTTTATTGAAGCAACTTCTTTAGATCGATTGCATAGCACTGTCAATCAAAAACGACCTACACATACATACACACAAAAACAGTGAATCAAAGAAAAAATCCGATTCAGCAGGAAGACGGTACACTAAGAAATCGACTTGTTTTTATTTCTATATTATATTATAAGCTATTATGATTTTCTGTATTTCGTCTGCAATTATTGTATGCGCAACATTAACGTATGGTCTTTACCTCATTATTGCCATTAGGTTTTTGCTTTGTTTTGACGGCATTAGACATCAACATTTACACAAAAACCTGTCTCTCTCTCAAATTCATATTAACATACAGTAAAGTGGCAGTCGGTTGTTTTTAATGCATTACGTAATCTATTCAAATCGAAATGAAAATGTTTTTTTGGTGCGCGATACTTTGTGCACTAACTATTACACTTCAACGACAGTATTTTCGGTCGATGGCTTGCGTGCGCACTAAATTATCATATTCTACATGAAAAAAAGCCACAACATTTTTAGAGCTTTGAACACATTTACACCCTGAATCCATTTTATTTGAGCTTCAACTTCGACCAAATTGGCCATAACATTTTGCAACATTTACACATTTATGTGCTTACGGGCGGGAAAGGGTTTTCCTGTTTTCATCTTCAGATTTCAAATGTCCAATTAAACTTTGCGGTTCCATGCATGTGATGGCAGTTGATGGCAACAAGAAAAAAAAACCCACAGAAGCAATTTTTATGACTACAATAAATTAGTTTCATTAGCACGATAACATACACTACAAAATGCCATGCTGAGGTACACGGATCACACACACAAACATATGTGCCATTCACATGCAAATAGTATTCCAAAA
The DNA here is from genome assembly GCF_009176525.2 of Contarinia nasturtii. Lineage (NCBI taxonomy): Eukaryota > Metazoa > Arthropoda > Insecta > Diptera > Cecidomyiidae > Contarinia > Contarinia nasturtii. The sequence continues at coordinate 6,210,964 of NW_022198046.1, forward strand.
AGTGACTTTTTAAACAATTCGTATTTCTTGTGAATGTCGGTATTAAGTCGGGGTTTTTGCTGTGTCTGATGGGATTTAACGTCGTAATCGAAGCGATTCACTATCATTATAAATCTATTAGCTTTGACGGGTAAATCCATTAGAATCCGGAGGCCATGCAGACACAATAAAACCGAAACGCAAAAAGAACTCAATGTGACTGCCAGTTTTACCTTCATTACACACACTTTGTCTCGCTGACAACGTAAACAAGAACTAAACATGTTTGATTTGTGTGCTAAATCTACTTGACTCTATTTCTAACAAATTGACTCGTTCAGCAAAAGGTAATAGAAACAAATTTAAAATTAATATGAAAAAAAAAGTTGAAACAAAAAATCAAACCTTTCGAATGGAGTGCACCAGCCGTTGAAATGCTGTGATTCCAAAAATTCAAACGACACCCAAAGACACGCATATCTTTAATGCGCTCTTTCATATTATACAAGACACTGGTCTCCGTTAAACTAACGCACGGAATCATTTAAGCGGATTTTTTTTACTCGCTCTCTTTCAAATCTATTATAAGTTTTCGCCAGCAATGATTTTTTTTTCTTCTCACCAGAGAGTTCAATAAATGTTTATTTTTCCTTCAGATTTTATTGAATTGTATCAAGTCTTATACTTAAAATCATTAAATTTTTAACGATTTTGTGCACATACACTGAAATCGTTGTTTTTTTTTCTGTCGTCGTTAAATAGAAGGAAAAAAAATCCAAACTAGATTCGCTACATTTCACTAAAATAACTGGGTTGCGATGTTTTATTTCGTCGATTTATGCCAAGCACTTTAATGTCGTTTGACTTGAGTGCACATTTCAGGTACATTCAATGTATAAACTTGTTTTATGGATTCTGTGTAAAAAAAAATATAGAAATGATACAATTTTTATTAGATTACTCAGTCGACGATGTGAGAAAAATGGTACTCAAATCGATTTTGCATTCGATGGATTGGTGTATTTTTTTCGGTTCAAACTGAAATCGCTGCACAGATTTTCTTTTGAATTAAAATCATAAATGAATTTTATTTTTCTTTTGATTGAGTCGAAGTTAAGCCGAATATTTTGAGTTATCGCTTTAAACTCTGGTAAAAGACTGCCACACCATAAAAGAGAACACTTAATGCATATGCACAAAAAGACACAGACACACACACACATGATGTTTCCTTCCTCAAAAGAGCGTCAGTCCGTAATTATGTTTGTGAATATGTTATGAACTTTTCGACTGTTGCCAATTTGTTATGCACTTTGCGTCGCCGCACCTGAATAAAGTTGCGAACATAAAATGCCAAAAAGCATCAAGCCACACTGAACACAATTTGAACATTGAACTTTTGTGTAATTACCTATTATAATTTCAACACCTCGTCATCAGACTGATTGTGTTTAAATTCTTGTCTCAAACAACATACATCACTAACCACGATTGAGTTAGAATGTCTCCTTTGTTTATGCTTGGAAGAAAAAAATTTGCACACAAAAGAATTTTGTTGGTGCAAGTGTTAAATTTTCCATCTTCGTTTTTCGTTGGTTTTTCTTAATCTGTTGAAAATGCGACAAGATACGTGTGTTGAGTGGAATGCGTTATTGAAGGATATACAAACATTGATTAACATGAACAAAATTGCAGTGCGGAGTAATATGCGAAAATCGACGCGTCGAAGATTTTTTTTAGTTGGGTATGCGATACATAACGACACATAAATTGTCTTTTTTCACTTTGAGCCGATCTTTTTTTTAAATTCATCTTTTGAATTCGTGTTGATGTTGAAACTCAGAAAATATATTGAAATGATTTACGATGAAGCCGAACCTCAATTCACGAGATGTTTTTTTGTGTGTTTTCGAAATCATCGAAATACCAAGTGAAAGAGAGACAAAAACTACATTAAACCTTGTTTAACAGTCCGAATAGTGTATGCTCACACGTGTTCGTGTTAACTGAGATTCAAAGCATGAGATATTCGCAATGGAAATGCAGCAGCAATAACAAAGTGCATTTATCTCATTTTCTGGAAATGAGCAAAAACAAAGGCACCCAAATGCAACCAATCGCCAGCAAACATACATACACACACACAATTGCAATTGAAAAGAAGAAAAAACGAAAATGTCTGAATTAAATAAGCAGCCACTCAATAATTGATTTATCTTTTATAAAGGTTTTTAATTGCAGCTGTGGCCGTTGTTGTCTCTGCCGTTACCATTTGCCACAATCGACGTGTTGCCGTTGCTTTATTTACACACCGATACACGGAACGCTCGAAAAAGATGAAAAAAATATCGCATGATTTATCTACACTGCGAGCGCATAATGACAATTGTTTTACGTGAAATGTCATCGTATGCATAAAAGTTTACATAATGACTTTGCCTTTTTTATTGTTTTTCAAATTTGTTTTTTTTTCTTCTTGCTAACAGCGGCATTTTATAATTGCTATTTGAACTTGGAACAATCTACATGGAATCGGAACAAGAAGCGAAAAAAAAACGAAAAAAGAGTAGCAAATCAGTTCTTCCAAAAGTAAAGGGAGCGTGATTGAATGCTGGTGATTAAAACCAAAAAATTTCGTATAAAAAATGAACCAATTAGTATATGTTCTTGATACTGTTGCATCGTCTGTTTACAACTCTTCGTTTTTTCTCTTGATTTAGTAATTTTCTTCTCTCTCGCTTTCTAATTTCTCATTCGTAATTTATCTTTTTAAATCCTCATTACAATTTCATTGAAATTTCATCTCTTTTTTTTACCCATAAATTTATTGGCAACTATTACGAATGTAATTTGACAAGCGATCGCCGTTGCGCGTCCAATTGTTCGAATGTGATATAACAAATGAACTCGATGTTTTGGCGTTCGTTGCACATACGAATGACGGAAAAGAAAATATTGGAAGATGAACTCCTAATTATGCAGTGTACACGCGGATGAACTTCATGCACGCGTTCATATTATTATCATGATGCACAGCAAAGGAAATATAAAAAGAAATTATATGAATTGCAATGTTTCACAATAAATATTGACGAAAAAAACAGCATCAACAACAGAGACTTGTGTGATCCTTTGTTTGCATGGTGATAAATAAGGTATGCAATAAATTTCATTGTTGAACAAATAAAAAAAAGAACAAGAGAGAAAAAACCATTTCGTTGGGTGATGCACACGACAGTTTTAATGCAGTTATTATAGTTGTTCCTTTTTCTTCGATCACTATCTTGGCTTTCTCGGAGACGAGTGTCAAAAAACGCAAGAAAGAGCGAGAAAAAGAAAGAGCGAAAGAGAAACGCGAGAAAAATATGACATCGACACATGTATGACTTATGAAGTGTATTTTGCGTACAATGAACCATGCGCATCCATCTTCGAACTATGTAAAATAAGCATCCATGACTTGTTTGACGAATGATGATGTTTTTATTGAGAGTTTATCATTTTCAAAGTCGAAAGATGAAAAAAAAATTCGTTGGTATTGTTGTTACTCGTGTTCGGTTATTAATCAATGCTCAACTGACACAACACACGTATTGTTATTTAAACGCGCAATGATTTATATCGAAAGAGAGACAAAGATGTAACGGTATTCAGTGATAGACCAGACAATGGAAAAAACGAAAATGCATTGTTATGCAATGAACACGCACACGCGCACTCGTACTCACATGTATACCAAATAAGTGATAAGTTGTAACTATTCGACCGGCATCGAATCAGCCATTTATATCTTTTATAGAATCAAAGTATGTGCGTATCTGCGTTTTATTACCTTCACGCTATTATGGTATTTGCATTTCGTCACTATTGGAAATCTTTTTCTCTTTTCTCTTTTTTCGTTTTACCACGCAAATGTACATTCAAAATCCGAAGGTAACGAACTGATCGACGCGTGGTCTTCGAACATATAATAGGTATTGCACTCGACATTCAACTATCTTGTAATATGTAAATTGAGTTAAAGCACCGGAACAATCATAAAACGCCAAAAATTTTCATTCCATATGATAAATGTGTTATTGCTCTCTCTCTCTTTCTCTCCCTCTCACCTAAATGAATATGCATGATTGGTATGTGTGAACAAACAATCAAAATATTTATTATTGTTTGTCGTTGCTTTTTTCTATGAACACCATTTGTGGTATTGTTTTATCAAATTGTTTGTACTTCCAAATATACAACAATCGTATTTATTTCTCTCGTTGAGATAAAGATAGAATGTGTGCATGTGTGTGAGTTTGACTTTGAATCGCGGTGCTTTGGAACGCAATTAGTAAATATGCGTGTGTTCATAAACACATAACGTGTGGTTCATTGAACGATTTTTTTTTAAATAAAACACTTTTGAGTCAGCCAATATTTATTTATCACGATTATTATGAGTGCGCGCATTTCAATTTAAAATGATAGTATGCTGGTACGATTCAGTCAAACTTGAGGTTTGAGATGAATTTCAAGAATTTTGTAATGGGTAATTTTCATTTTCGTTCCAACACGGAGCGTACATTTTTTTTATTTGCATTGAAATATTTTCTTTTTACGGAGATTAAAGATACTTCCAGGAGTTAATGCTGCATTCTTTCATATTTCCAGATAAAAAAAAATGAGCGAAAATGTAAAGCAATCATATGCGACCATATGATGATAATTTATGGTGCGGAATATTGAAAAATTTACGATCGCTTCTTTCTCGCTGACTTGAGCGCGACAACACATCGAAGTGCAAGTATGAAATTCGGAAGTTTATGTGCAATATTCTGCATCTTCTTTTCTCAAATGCACAAACACACACGTCACCGAATGACATGTTTATGTGGTATGTTTTTCGGACGGTAGTGCATAATTTACAGTATCTTGTATGTAGTTCGCGTTTTTGCGCGCGCGCGAGCTACAGCAATTGCAATGTGATAAAATGTTTTACATCTGTTTGCAAGATGAGAGACTTGAAATCTCATCGAAAATGCATTTCATGTTCTCCAGTTCTGAGCACACACACACACACGACGAAAAGGAAATTGCATTCTGGCTCTTATTTGTATACAATTTTTTTCTTGTCGTATAACTGTAAAATCGTATTTTACACATTTTTATGGGCGTCGATTTGCCGCCGTTGCCATCATCATCATGATGAAAAATCAAAGAAATATGCGTAGATAATTGGAATGCATTGTCAAATAAAACGAAAACATTTCCATTTGGCGCACGAATCACGCGCGTACACACTCATTTTCTATTCGAAATATTCCTTTTGGGTTCGCCCGTGGTGGAATGTTTATACGACATCGCAACAGCGAGAAGAAATTGAGAGTATACAAGAGAGAATGAGAAGTAAAAGAGCCGTAGAGAATGAAAAGAACGAAAATAATGAGTGCTGGAATAAATTGTAACTGTGTGACCTCTTTTTTGATGATGCCAAAATGAAAAATAAAACGGGAAGCGACTGTATTTTCTCTACTGATCCAAGACACTATAAATACGTGCACATAAAGAATCGAATTTAAATCACTTCACACATAATGGCAATTATATGCTCGTTTTCGGCACTTGAATTGAATTTCATTTCCATTCCGTACTGCGCACCCCGATCAAATGCCGATACACAGTGACATTATTCTCTCGTACTTGCGCGTGATCTCGCGTTCTTCATGTGCCGTCGACACTGTATTTGCTCCGTTTTTAAACTTCAATTTTCAAATTGTGTGAGCGATTGTTTTAGTTTCGCTTGTATGTTACATTCAAAGACTGGTTCTTCTTGTTTTGCGATTGCATTAGTAATGACTTTTATTCGGGTGTATTATTTGGTTCGCATTTTGTTTTGGAGCGCAAACAACAACAACAACAACAACAACAATGGTTCAACAGTATTTATGTAGCTGTTGTTTCGGTTTTGTGCTGCAACAAATTGCACATGAAATGAGATGAAATTTCTCTCGGAATTGGTAAAAGTTTTTATTTTTAGCAATTATAAATTGTTTTCACTGGTGTGCGCTCGCATTTTCTATTAACGTTCAATTCGAGATCGGAAGTAAATGTCAATTTTGATCTTTGGAAGATGATGAAGAAGAAAAAATAGCTAGAAACTCTCACGTCTCAAGTGAAAGAGAAACAATAACAACTGAAAACCTATTAGACCAAATTGATGGATGGCTATTTTGTTAGTCAATGAGATAAGTAATTTCGTTTCGATTGAAAATTACTACTGACACAGTTCATTTGTGTGCTTCTTTTCTGTTTAATTTACCTCAATTCGCATTTGAATATACGAATAAACCGTTGATGGACAGATGTATTGAGCGCATAAATAAAAACCGTTTCATTTGATTGTAAATCATTCGAGAGGGAAAGAAAAATTGAATTGATGCCTACAATTCAAGTTTTCATCGGCCGATCACATACGAGTTTTTAATAAATACGTGCGAATCATAGACGAAAACAACAACAGCTCAAATCAATATATGCGAAAGAAAAAGTTATCCTAGGCTAGTGGTGTTTTTCTCTCTCTACATTTGTATCGAACGACGTAATAATCATTTGAGCGATGTTTCGCGATGATTATCTTAGTTTAATATGTGATTTTGTTTGCTTGAAAATAAAATGAAAAAAAAAATAGTTTTTTCTACCACTGGGCAAATTGCAACGTGCCGTTGCTGTTGAGCGTGCTCACTGTGATGGTCACGATTTAGTTGTTAAATATGCGGTTTTAATGCTTCGTATGCGGTGTTTTTTTTATTCTCTTTCTCTCTCTCGATTTTCTCGGTCGAACTTTGAACTGGGTTAGACAAAACACGATATCCATATGTTAAGATATTTTCCAAATACAAACAGATGCCCCACTTAGAACATTAAAGTTGATGTGAATTGAGAGATTTAAATTGTTGAAAAAAATTAAGTTGACTACTGTATTTGCAAATGCAATGACCATCGAATGGCCAAAAATGTCTAATGCTCAAAGTCACAAAAAAAGTAAAATCACATTTTCGACAGGGAGAGAGAGAGAGAGAGAGAGAGAGAGAGGGAGAAAAAACTACTGTGAACTACTTTACGAACAATTTCACTTATTGTTTTGCTGATTAGCACATGACATACATTTTCTCGTTGGTTGAGTTTTTGTTCTTGACTTTCCAGGCAAGTCGGTTGTTTTTCTTACGACTCGTTGAACAAATTTGACATTGTTGTTATTTTTTTTTTTCATTTCTCTCGTTGAATTCGAACTGCTCGATTCTATGGAGTTGTGCGCATTTTCAAACATTTTCGAAAATAGACACAATTTACGAATACAAAAAAAAAACAGAATCAGTGGAAGCGAAACCAGAATTAACAATGCCAGTAATTTTCAGTTGAATGGAATTGTTTGACAGGTTTTGGGCTTGACTGATTCCGCCCGTGTCTGATTCACTTGTGTAAGTATGATAATAAAACAATAAAAATGCGTAAGAAAAACGAGGCGAATTTTCACTTCTCGGTGTGTGTCTATACATCAAATCATTTTAATGAATCGACTGAACTTTCTGTCAATTTAAAAAGTAACCCACACTCATTTCGTGAATTGAGAGAAAATTGGTCGAAAAATGATTTGTTATAATGCGGTGATTGGAGGTGAGAAAGACATTTTCAAGTCATTTCAACATCTCAGCCCATTGTCAACCGTTTTGGAGACACCATGCTCGCGACATTGGCGAACAAATATAAAATCGGGAATCAGCGCCATGTACATCATGGTGAAAAAATATGTAAACATCCAATT
>NW_022198046.1:6223746-6278039 GCF_009176525.2 Contarinia nasturtii
AATTGGATGTTTACATATTTTTTCACCATGATGTACATGGCGCTGATCCCCGATTTTATATTTGATCGCCAATGTCGCGAGCATGGGAGACACGGAAACACGAACCAATGAAAGATTTTTTTTTCTTATAATAATAATTTTACAAAATCATCTAACGGACTCTAAATAGAATCATCATTAAAATTGTTAAAACCCATTAACAAAAAAAAATCAACATGACAAACACAAAAATTGTCGGTCTATATGGTTTTTGTGATGTGTGGTTTTTACGACACATTCATGGTATATTTTTATATTCAAGTCAAAAATTCATTGACATTGTGTTTGATGGTAATTTTGTTCGGTAGAGATTTTATGCTCGATTCAAAAGTTAATAAATTGGCATGTTATGGCGCTAAAACCAATTATTCATTACAATTTCATATATTACACGTCCTATATGCACGATCATTCTCTTATTTCTTTACATATTTGTTTTATTCGATTCACTTGAATGGCCATTAATTTTTCTCTCAGTGTGTCGCATATTTCACTCTCTCTCTCTCCTTCTCTATGAGTAATGTTAAATCCATCTTGTATTTTTATGAATGCTAAGCAACTACGCACGATTTTTCAATCAATTTTTTTTTAACATGACGCGGTTTGTCTCGTTTATTGTTGTTCTATTTCATCGTTTTGTTGATTATGGCATAAATGTATGAATTTGACCGAAAATTGAAACCGACAACAAAAAGAATCAATGAGATTCCCACTTTCTTAAGCACATCGCATATCGCACTTCTTTGAACTGATTTGTATGTGGTTTCAGTTTTTCTCACCGATCATTTCGAACACTCATAAAATGACTTATGGAATATAAAAAAGTAAAATACCAAACGACATGTTAATACGTTGTGAGAGTGGAAAAAAAATAACAAAGATTTTTTTAGCGTCTTTGCTGTCATCTAATCCGCTGTGTTGACTCAACTAATTCATAACAAATGCCTGTTATGCATATGTATACATTTATTTTTGGTTTCAAGTTCGGACCATGGAATAAAAAGTAAAGTAACTGCGATATAAAAAAAAGAGATGAAAACGAGTTTATATGGTGTCGATATTATGTGCGGTAGCTCTTTCTTGTGTATTTCACCGTGCGCAATCGTTGACGATGGGGGCAAATGTTTTTGAAATTACACTTCGATTCTATTTTGTTTTCTAGAAGAAGATGTATATTGTTGTTGATGGGATTTGTTCTATGCGTTTTTCTCTATGCGATCAGTCGTTCTTTGGAATGTTTGCGTGTAGTCTTTCGAATTTACTCTCTTTGCGTGTGAATTCCAAAAAGCTCCTCACACACATGCACACGGCGATATATGATTGTTATGCCAGAGCAATACACCTTTTGAAGTGTTTATAGTTCGCGGAACTACTTAAGCTTGAACTATGAACAAAGATGTAAAAAAAAACCAACGACCAAAGACTTGAAATAAAAACCGCTCTCGTTCAATGACATGAAAATCCCAAAACGTATTAAGTTATTAAAATGCTTGTTGTGTACTTCTGTCGAAATCAGTTCTAATCATCAGCGATATAAATATGTGACAAATGATGGACTGATGTGGTGTGCGAACGCGCGCGCGCGTCACACCAGCAAAATCATGATTTAAGATCGCCGAAAAGCCATGCGGTTGACTTGATCAGTCAATATTGATACTCAAGCACATTAAAATATTTGATTGCGTCGCATCGTGCTCAAAACAACAGCGAAATATAAACAAATGATATGTGCTTAAATACGCGGCGCCATCGATCATATTCACAATAATATTATTTAATCGTTTGGACTTTGGAAATTATATTTATTTACGTAATGCTATTAGCAACTGATATATTAACTGTGGATTGATATTGCTAGATGAAGCCGCATGAAAAATTGAGCCGATGACGAGGCAATTGCAATTTTTTTTTTGTTCGTTTTCTTTCAATGCTCTTCAATCTTCTTTACAAGCATCGCCAAGATGATTTTATTCATAAGAATTTAAAATCGCATAATTTACGGTCATCTATTTTTCTCTGTTATTTTGTATTAGCTCGTGATCGTCATTCGATTTATCTGTCTGTTTGCTCCCATCCATTGTGGATGCGCTTGTAAATTCAACATTCCGGTGTTTCTATCGTTGCGCATGAATGTGCATCGCGACTTAAGTCAATACTATTGACTCATTGTGTTTGCTTATGAGAGGTTTTTGAATAATATTGATCGAAACAGAATAGAAAATTATAATCGCAGAAAATGACGCAAACACGGAAGAGGTCACATCTCTTGAATATATTGACTGGTGGCTGTGTACCGGTCGGTTTTGTAATATCTACATTAAGAATTAAGTCGGATGCGAATATTTTGTGTGTCTGTATTAATGCACTTTACACGCCGTGATGAACACATTTATTCGATCGCGTCGAAGCAATTAATCGAATGGTGAAGATAGAAGACAGCTGAAGAGAAAAAAAGCGATAACCTGAAATCAATCTGAGCAATTTTACCGCAGCTGACTTTCTGTGGACACAAGCACGCGCTCTTTCTCTTTCACTCTCTCGATAAAATTGCCAACTCACTCATTGCATATTCAAACGCCTATGCCATTTTTTTTTGCTCTTTGGTTGTTATGTTTATTTTGAAAAGATATTGTGTATGCGCACCGTAAAACCGTATCATATTTCAAAGCGCACACTTTGGCTGGCATATGGGATCGTTGATGTCTCATTAAATACCGTAACAAAACCACATATTTAATTATATATATATATTTTTTAAATATTTGTATCGCTTGCGCGTGATTGTACACATCGTGCGTTTGTTGAATGCATTATGTAATCGAAATGAACTCTACTATTGGCATCGAAAGCATATTTGCATTTATGTATGTACGCAGTAAAATAGCAAAGATTATTTTCTTCGCTTCTAGCGTATGCGGTGTGGCTCTTTGTTTTTTCCATATATTTACAGACTGCATCAAGCAACCGACCAAGTTGCAATCAATTCACGCAAATAATAATGAGTTTGGCTTATGATCGATTTCTATAAGAATTTTCCATTTCTCGTCGCCGGAAAATGCTGATGCGTGATGATTAAATCGGCGACAGCAAGAAAAAAATAGTATATGTACCGTTAAAAGGTGCGATGAACAAAATAGGCGTTCCTTTTTTGCACCACATATCGTTGCTCTATTGTGGTCTATTCCATGCATACTAATTGTGTGACTCAATTTTGTTTTAGATGCACACGCAACGATATAATATAATAATTGAAACACAGAAGCATTACCGTTTGAAGACAATCAACGAATGACGAGTAATTGTCACATTAACAAGGCAAAAAAGAAGCGGCACCGTTATTTCATACGCAAACAAATGATACACTAGTTATTCTATTATTTTACTATGAATATGTATCAAGTGCAGAGATCACATACAACCGGAATGGGTCAGCAGGTGACTTTGCATCTTTTTCTTTATATAAAACGGCATTTTCCATCCATTTATGGTGGGCAAACATCATAATTTGCCAATTACCGCTCTGGATGTAAAACATATGTGTCTTGAATGTTTACACAAACAAAAAAACCTGACACTTTTATGTTGGACCCATTTCAAACGTTCAGTAGCAATTGAGCGTCTCATTAAAAGATGATTGAAATGAAATTAAATGATTTTCGAAAAATTTAAAATACGCCCGTCACCATTTCAGCAGAGATTTATGACGAAAACTGTGCCAAAGAACCGGAGTAACGTACACACTAAACTCCGGCGCAATGATCGCCAAACACCAATCCCATTTTTCACGTACTCAACGTTGTTGAGAGTGTTTTATGTGTGCCATTTTAAAGCTAATTCAAGAATCAAACGTTTCGTTTTTTTGCTAATGGTGTGTTGTTTAGCCGACAGGCAAACGTCGCGTGGCTTTTGCGATTTTATTATTATTATTATTCCATTTAATACATGTGCGCATTCATAACTCACTGTTGTTTGCATATTTCAAATTTATCTATCTCTAAGCACTTCTAATGCTCGATGAACGACATACGTTACGGATACTAAATAGCAGAATGAGTAATAGAGAAAGAAGCAATTGAGCGAGTGAGAGAGAAAAAATTGAAAGAAAATGAAAACGGCACCGTACACCATCCCATCCACGATTTTCTGTATGAGACTGAAAAGCGCTTCTGTTTGATATTTATTACGTTGGTCTTTTCTCTGTCGCACCGTAGTTCTGTTATCGATACACATCTTTTCACTCAAGAGGCCGTATATTATTGTGTGTTCGTGTCTTGCAGCGATCGTGTGGATAAATTGCGTCTCTCTATTGAACAAAAGTGTGCACATAATGCTTTTTTTCTCGCTCTTTTTCATTTAAACATTTTTACTATTTGCGCTCGAAATGCTGAATTTTTATTTTTGTTGCAGCTTTGCATTCGGCAAGCAGAAGCAGTAGCAAACAAAAACGCAACACACCTCCACCTCATATCCAAATTGCATGAAGACAATGGAGAAGACAAGAGGCAAATGGCTTCGCGAAATAAAAATGTTATTTTCGTAATCATTTTTTTTGCTGTTGCGCACCGATTGGATAATCCAGGCAGAATACTATATATGAAAACAACTATTTATAAAATTGCATGGTGCAAAATTAGTGTTTATAGAGTATAGCTTGCACAAGAGCATACTAATTTGATCTATTTACAAGACAACTTTTGTTTGCACATTATTATTATTTTTTATGAGTTTTGCTATGAATGCTCCCAATTTTTTTTCCGAACTCCTTCATCATTGATTCAATATAACCAAAATGTCATGGTAATTTATTGATTTTCAGCCAAACTTACTCATTACGATCACTATTGTTTTGTATGCGTTTAATGTTATTGACTAGAAACTTAAGCTTCGTTTTTTTTATTGAATTTTATAATGGAATTACTTTGGTATTATTTAATTAAAAGTTATACACACATTCACCAATAGCGTCTATAGATTAAAGTCAAAGATTTATTTTATTCAATAAAAAAAAAACAGTTTGAGATCATAATTCACGTGATATTACATAAGTTAACTAACAAGAAACTAGCAACAAGTTTATGCGAAATGCAAATTCACCGAAAAATGAGCACTTTATTCACGTAAATCGTACCGAAAATGTCACCAAAACTATAATGAATAAAGACAGAGTGTGTGAAAAAAAAATCAGTTACTTTTTAAGCGAAAAAGAATCATGCAAAACATTGGCGACGACGGTAGCAGTGAGAGAAAAAAAAAACGAACTAAATATGCCAACCTCGAAACGGAAATGAACTCTCATTTATTCAAATGAGAACAAGTTTTTGATTTTTTTTTATATCGCTTCAATATCTGCTGGAATTTGCGTCGCTTATTTTTCGTCTCATTGAGTGGTTGTCAATTAAGTGATCGATTGCCAATCTTGATAGTTTTGGCTATCAAGATAAACAATAAAATTGACTATGTTCAATTACTTCCACTGGGCGAAACTTCTGTTTGGATAAATCTTTCGTTTGATGCCACCTATATTCTGTTTAATGAATCGTCAACTAATTCGACTTTATCGCATTTTCTTCGGATTTTTGTTTTTGCTTAATTGTGTTTGACATTTTATGACTACGAAATAAAATGAATGAATTTCTGGCTTTAACAACACTAATCTCATTTTGAATGAAGCAAAGAAAAAAAAACTTGTTTTCTATTGGCAACCATTTAATTACAAAATTATGAGCTGCACTTGAATTGGAGAAAATGTGAGTGTTGTATACGGTGAAAACGCTATGATTAAATCGTACACACAATGCTTTAGCGTTATTATTTATGATTAACAAAAAAAATAATCTACACACACCTTATGAATTGATCGCGCGCGCGCAAACAACAATACACACCGATTAATGAACAATCAATGCAAAAAAATGTCTGTCGTACTAAAACTGAATAATTAGATTTGAAAAGGAATGAAACTGCTCTTTCAACATTCACTTGGGATTGTGCAGACGCGATGTGAGTTCACTCGCTCACGATCGTTTCGATCACTTGTGCTCGGAGCTTTCAATTGCATAGGCTGAGTTATACAACGACCCTATGATTTGCAAATTATGTGTCGCATCCATTGTGTCGACAATTTAAATTATTATTATGGTACATTTTTCGCCTTATTTTGCATCATTTCATCATGTAGTAATTTATCGTGAATCAAGATATGAAAAAAACACCGATTTTTTTCCTTGGAAATGGAGAGTTAAAATCATTTTTTTTACTTTGATGTCGACGGTATCAGATTCGCCGATGCGATTTTATTTGCTGTCAAAAAATACACCAATCCATTATATGCTGTGACCGAATTGTAAATACTACAAAGAATTTTGAACGAAAAAAAGAGGACAAATACCAATTTTTTACTTCTAATTAGACGAATAACTTGATGTTCTTTCTTTTGTGCGTTATTTTATGTAGGAACTCAACACAAACATTGCATCAGCCTGTTTGGATCCTTTCAGCACACCGTTTGGTTTACATAAAATCACTTTAAGTTACGATGCACCGGACGGTACGCAAAAAAAACTTCACTAAAACACCGAACACTGAACTCAAACTTTGATATCGAACGAATAACAAAAAAAAAAAATTCAGAATTATTTACGAAACGATGAGCATTGAGATATTGAACTTAAGAATTCTTCTTTGACTTTGTTTTTCAAAAAAAAAAAAAAAAAACAACCAGAGAGAAGAGAATATTAACCAGTTCGTTTAGTGAAACAGATGAAATCTCACTGATCAAAAAATAACTATGTATAACATGGGGTTTTCTCGATGAGAACAAAAAAACGACATCTGAAAAACACACCGTTACCGTTCGAGCACTCACGAAAAACTAAAAGTTTTCTGACAAGTTTTGGCGTTCAAAAGGTCCATGAGCATATATCGCAGACACGCACACAACAATCAAAACACATACACGAACTGTTGCTGTCGCTGCTGCTGTTTCTGATGCGAAACTGAATAAGACGGTTCGAATGAAGAAGGTAACAAAAAACAAGGCAAAACAACAACAACAACAAAAATACACACAAAGCGGTAGTGCAAGTTGTGTTGAGCTCCGTTTGCTGCTACTCTTATTGCGCTGAAGGTAGACCAGCAAGAAACGAAAGGGACGGAAAATTGACGAAAAACTAAGTGTTGGAACCGATACGAAGCAAAAAGGTAAACAACACACAACAACAACAAATCACGAAACAAATGCGATACATGGATGTGAATTCAGTGTGTATATATGTGTGTGTGTTCGTTGAGTGTGTGTGCTCAACGATCAGCTTGACTCTGATCATGAAGTGTTTCTCTTTTCCACTAACTAGACAGTGCTCGAATTGAGTTTAATGTGGATCAAATGAGTGAGAAGAGATTGGATACGGCATTATAAAAAAAAGAGTAAAGTGTTGCTCTTCAATGTGACCGTCGAACGATCGACAAGAAGCTGGTTTACGCATATGATGTATGTTGCATTGCCAATCTGTAAATTGTTGCATGCAACTTATGTTACATTGTTGAATGATCAAACTGCAGGATGCAACGCAACAAATAACAACAGATCGCATACCACTTACACCGCATACACATATGCTGAACGTATGAGCATACGCGCAGTTAACAATTTAATGTATATATTCCACTTTGGCTCAGACTTACGTACACACACACACACACACGGTATCGATAAGAACGCAGATAATACTCGCACAGATTCGATACAACATTTGTTTACCTTTTTTTCTTTCAACTTTGTTCATCTGTCGATGTTGCGTGCGCCTGCGCAAGACACGATTGCATTTGATTTGTTTTGATGGAACAGGAATCTGCCTGCTTGTCGCCGCGATCGAACCATTTTTTATTGTGGTAAAAGAAAATTGCATTTTTTTTTTCATTTGAGTATGTTTTGTTTGAAATGGTGTCGATGAATTCAGCGTGTTTGCTTTCGAATTAATTTCGATTCAAATGGAACGAAGGTCATACATGGCATGCATTTTACCACGATAGCATTGATTCAATTGCCACATTCTAATTGAGTCGGGTCTTTTCATTCGGAGCATTCCAATAGAATTAGTCGTGTTCAATGAAATTCGATTCTTTGAGCACAATATGTACACAGTTTTTTTTTATTCTAATAGACTACAATCGGCAACGAACCCTATAATTTCCATTTTGAAATGTGTGTTTGCTTGCGCGATTGAATAGCAATTCGAGTCAGCTGGAATGTGTTCAAACGAAAAATACATTTCATTCATAAAGGTGTAGAAAATATTTTTTTTCTACCATCATTTACGAGTTTAAATATTTTATTCCTCTCAATCTAACAAAATTTCTTTATCTTCTTTTATTGTTGTTATTTTCGAATTGGTTAAAGTGATATGTTTCCTTTCAACATTTTCCATACGCTCATTGTGGGCACACCAAATTTCTTGGAACGAACCGTGTTTTTTTTTCTTCCAATTTTTCGATTTTTGTTTACTTATTACTACTTCGAAAACGAAGGAGGCGATGAGATTCTTATCGCATTTCTTACTGTCGATCTTCTTGACGATGAACAATCATAGCATGTAATTTAATATTTTGTTTCCTTTTTGATGATTTCTATTGAAAAATTCATCGCGCATCAAAAACGAAGAAAAATAGACATAATTTCTATTTTATGTGTATTTGCTTCTGCGCTCCGGACGACATTCAAGAAAAAAAAATTCTATCACGTATAGTAGGTGCGTCTTGAGTTCTTTTTGTTGTTATGATATGGTTAAACAAAACCCCAAAGAAAGAAAAGGTTTTAGTGCTTTGTCGATATTCATCTTAAACAAAAATGCGTTTAGACTAAACAATGCAATTTCAAGGGCATCTAAAGTGCATCTGCATAAAATGTCGTTCATCCATTTTTATCGTCAACATGAGACAAACGAACAACTGTCAGATCAAGAATGTCTGACGAGCACTCAATTTTTCTGCGTTTCTCTGTGACCGATCAATAGCAACAGTATGTTTCATTTGAAATTGGTCTCTATTTTTTTTTTTTGTGTCGTTAAAATCAAATACACAAAGTAGCTCACATGCACTCATGCCATTGTTTAATCCATCAAACATACGATCTGTCGGCTATAATATATTCAAAATCTAATTTTCAAATGAAAACGATAAACAAAAGGCAGAAGAAGAAAAAATATTGAATAATAGATACAATATGACAAACAAACACACGCAACTACGGGTAATTTTAAGTGAAGACGCATTTTTTTTTCGCTTCAACTTGTAGATGTTTTGTCTAGTTGGAAATTATCGAGCTGTATTTTTATTGTTTGTTTGAAGTAGCATAGAAGCAACGTTCGAATATGTTTAGTTGAAAAACAATACAAAATAGATCCCATAGTTCATCCGCCAGTATTCAAAACAGTGTGCACACACATCAATTTCAAATGTCTCGTAAAGAGGCGAAAGAAAAATGGTATCCAACTCTTTGTTTGTATAATACGCTGTGAGTGCCAAACGAGAGAATATGTACGCATATCGATCACGTCACACGTTCGAGCTCCAAAAAAACCATTCAACATACATTTCAATGAATACACATAATAAATGTTCTAGATTCGTGTCTTCTGTTCCATTCCATTGTCATCAATAGATTTTATATTCGAAATGTATACATCGCACTGTGTTATTCATGCGAAGCGATCGATTTTGGAATTCGAACCAAACATATTTGGAAAATATTGCCATAGAATCATGAACTCAAAATTCATTCGATGGCTTTGACAAATTGTTTAATGCCAGCGAATGACGTGGAAAATATTGTCTAATTTATTTAATAAATGCAGTTAAATAACCATTCATACATCCTAAGCTAATGGTAAGCGTTGGTAATTTTTTAAATTGAAAACATTAGAATCGAGAATATGCTTGCGCCGATCGATCCGAAGGTATTCATTTTATATTCCTTGTTGATTTTGGCTGTCTGAGTAATTTAAATGGAGAAACCCTTGTCATCGTCGATCGTCAATGTGTATATTTTGAGTAATAGTGTGTCTTTAAAGCGATTATTCTCCTTACATTTGAATACAAACAATCAACAATTAGATGAGATCTAGTTATTTTTCCTTCATATCATTCCTGTGTATTGTTTGTTCATAATTCCCATTTCGGGCAATAGATAGGAAAATGAATAGGGCTGTTTCGAATGTGCGCGTTTCGGTTAATTGGAATCTAATTTTTGGTTTGTAATGAGCATTGGAAGCGGCAGTAAAACAAATTACCAAAATTAAAATGAAACACTCTCCGTCTCTATCGATCGACACTAGTGGAAATGAGATAAAACGAACAAAAATACCAAATGCAAGTGAATAAGAATTTAATGCATTAGATATGGCTTTCAGATTACACGTATTTCGAAGAAAAGTGAAAATAAAAATATCCGGGTCGTTCGTTGAAGATAAATTAGGCAGAAAGAAGAAAGAAAAAAAGCCAAACGACGACATGAAGCTTGCACTCATTATTATTTACTACCAATGCACATCGAAGCACAGAAATAGAGTGTTGATAGATTGCCGTCCTGACACATTGGCTCTGTGCATTAGTAAAGACCATTGTTTAATGACGTTTAAACTAAAATTAGTTGTTTTCAAACGATAACAAAACAATAATCTTCTAATTTTGTAAAACTTCGTTCAGCTCACCCGTTTCGTTTATTTCTTCTTCTTTTTTCCCTTTTTTGCTGTCATTTCAACTAATAGAAATTGTTTTTGACTAATAGAAAAATTAGTTTACTTTGAACGTTTTTTTTTTCAAGTGGAATTTCGTTTCAAATATTTTTGTTGTCATTCTTTTGTCAGTGTTTTTGAAACGGGGAATTTTTGAAGTCAAAAACAAAATCCGTTTCAAATAATAGAAAAAATCCGTTATTTTTGTAGTTCAACATGTTCATATGTTCCATTGGAATTTTATCGTCAAAGGTGCATCGTGATAAAAATTCATTGGAAAAATGCCAGAATACATCGAAGCGTGTGTCAATTGCGATTATCGGGTTCATTATATCAAATGAAATGGGCACGGGGCACGTGTGCATCATATCACATTGAATTGATGTTTTTTTTTTATTGTTGTTGCTGCTGCTTTATCAAATGGAAATAAACACGACTGCAATCGTTCATACAATTGGAGGCCAACGGTTAAAATCGAACACCTCACACCGTACGGTGAGCGCATGTCATTTTCAACATTGATTATTCTATTTAGAGAATCACTAACGGCGACATCGCAAACCTAGCTTCGAACATTGAAACGAAATCTCTGACAGGCGACGAAAACATCTGCCTTTGGCTTTGTATATATCTTCATCAATACGGGTCGTTCGTTTCCTTCTTTTGATGAAAAGTTGTGTTGCGCTTCATGTAAATCATTGAGATCGTACGCTTTATCTAGCTGGTTTCGGGCATTAGTTTCGATGATTTTCATCTCGTGCAAGGTCCATGTGCACACATCAAGACCGTCACCGACGAAAATGATCGATGCAGCTGCACCAGCCATTTAATGGCTTGTTAATTCGAATTCATTAGCTCAACGATGACCAATTTTCGTGCTTGAAATCGAAACGCTACAAATACCGAAACACATTTGCTAGACGATTAGCGCGGCTGGCCAATATCTTACCAGGCAGTTGCTTTTTTCTCTCTCTCTCTCTCTCTCTCTCTCTCTCTCTCTCTCTCCTTTCAAAGCAATTTCATTTTGTTTTGTATAATTTTTGTGTTTTTTTCACAACACATTTTCTCCAAAGTAATTTCCGAGACACTCTTACATAATATTTTGAGTTTAAACATGTGCACAGAGTTATGTATTTCAAGTGTCTGTGACCAAGAGTCTAGATAAATAGGAAGAGATAAATGCTGTGGAAAGGAATGAATAACTTTTAATGAATTTTCCACGAAGTCGTAAAGCGATGACTTTTCAGTCACCATACGATCGCACATGGGAATCACAAAATTTATTTGTATGGGATTGTGGCGAATGTGATAAACAATGTTTGATATTGACAGCGTGAAATGAAATGATAGAAAATCAAACTGAACCATTTCCGAAACGAAAACTTAATTTGAAAATCTGCATCGAAATGCGCGTAATATGTATGATTCTATGAAACAAAACCGAGAACCATTCTGTCGTTGCTCAATCAACGACTGCTTCATGCAAGTAATCATCGTACGGTCGAGAATGAATACAGTCGTACACACACAAGAATAAACACAAAACCAATTCTAACGAAACTTGTCGAGTTTTGTAAACAAAAACTAAACCCATCCATCATACAATGTTGTGTGTTTCTATTGTGTCATTTATGAGCCAAGACCAAAACGAGACAGACAATCAATAAAATAATAGTTTAATATCTACCATATTTGGTTTTGTGTCCACATAATTCATTTTCATCATTTATTTTCGTTCTTTTGGTTTTCGAGTGTCAAAGAATATAGCGATGTTCGTTTCCTTCGTTCCATCATTTTCTGGTAGTTGGTGCTATCTTGTTGAATGGAACGTATCAAATTGAAAAGTAGGAGTTCGGCGTGAAACATGCTACACACACTAAACCACTTATAGTTTTGTTTTCATGCCTTTTTATTTTCCGTTCGATATGTTCTTCAGAAAATTCTATTTTATTGCGAGCACCGCATTTAACAATTCCCTTTACATTGATTCTCTCATGACAGATTGAAGCGTGCAATCACAATGGAAATACGGCATAACAAAAAACACAACAACAACCAACGATTATTATTATTTTTTATATACAGTTCGTTTTTTTTCTCCATCGTCTTAACTGAATTAAAATGCGAAGATGGGTATAAAAATGGAGAGAGGAGAAAAAAAGACATTAGTTTATATATTCTGAAAATGATAAAATAATTTTATGGGCCATTTATTAGAATGTTGTGTATGCAGTTTGCATTGTAATGAAGATGATGAAGATCGCACAATGCGATCTTGATCTCACTCTCTGTTTGTCTATCTCTCTCTCTCTGTGTCTCCTTTTTTATATTCTTCTTTGTTGGCTTGGGCCTTTGGCTTCACATTGCCTGAGTTCAATAATTCATATGGATTGCGAATGAAATCTGGAAATATATCAAGTGGCTGCAACACATATAAATCTCGTTTTGTATGTCTTTTTGTTGTGAAGCGAGAGCAATTGAGACTGAGAGAGAGAAGAGGCAAATAAAACAACAACAACAAAAATGTCGGTCAATCAATAATTCGTAGTCGATGAACTCTCAACAAGTGGATGACCGAAACGGTGTTTGAGATCATGAAAATGGTTGTGACTGACGAAAAACAAAAACTGATGTGAGGAGAAGAGGGAAAAAAGGCGATGCTTGAAATATGTCGATATGTGTGATTAAAATCCATCTAATCTACGCTGTAAGGCATTCTCATTCGCCAAAGCCTATTTATTTTAATATCTTTGCACTGCACCTAAATGGATGTAGACATGCAATTTTTCGCAGGCCTTCATATAACACACACATATATTTTAATGGCGCGTGTAAATTTTTCTATAATATCATTTTGAAGCTGCTCGCACAATGCACCGAACCAGTCATCCATCGGTTTTTCATACTGTAATCCCTGTGTTTTTTTGTTTGGCGATAAAAGCACGGCAAATCGTATTTTAAGTTTACAGCCGCACATTAAAGGAAAAAACAACAACGACGACAACACACACAGCACAATAGTTGTGTGCATAGATCGGAGTGTGTGACTATGCGTTTGCAGCACAAATTATTGCTGTAAAATGCAATCCTTCTCTTTCTCGTTATCACTCTTTCTTTTGTCCTCTCTAAATCGTTCTTTCTCTATTTGTTCGGTCGCATTGTGGTGAAATAGGAAAAGAGTTCGACGATATGTTTGGCGCTGATATTACTCGAAATGAACATCATCAAATTAAAGTGCACTTCGAATATGCCAGAAGAGAACAGAAAAAAATGATAATGGGTGAACAAGAGAATCCAGCAACGAATATCC
The DNA here is from genome assembly GCF_009176525.2 of Contarinia nasturtii. NCBI lineage: Eukaryota > Metazoa > Arthropoda > Insecta > Diptera > Cecidomyiidae > Contarinia > Contarinia nasturtii. The sequence goes on from NW_022198046.1 coordinate 6,237,826, forward strand.
CCTGAACTCATCGAAAGATAGATATTTGTTGCTGTGTCGACGTAAAAGAGGAATAATCTTAATATACGAAACGAAAAAACAACAACAACACACAAACGAAGAACAAATAAATACACTGAATCCGTATCCAGTATTTCGGGTCAGTGGCCGAAGATAGAAAGAGCACACGATACAAGTTTTAAATGCGCGCATTTACAAACACAAACACATACGTTCTGTGTATTTTTGGCTTTTGTTTCGTTCTGTTCTCCTTTAAAGAAAAAAATGCGCGGCCGCGCACACACACACTCGCGCTCACGGACCGTGTGTCGTTCTCTGTCGATTTCGTTTTTAATCTTAATTTTCAGTTTGTTCTCTCTTTTTTCTCAATGTTTTCAATTTGGATATCTCGATTCGATTCCCGTTTGCCTGATGTCACACATGCAAGCATCTTAATGTATTGCTGCAAACGATTCGATCTTGTGCTCCATAGAATGCGTTTCATTGCGATCCATTTCAATCTTCACTTTTCCTTTTCGTTTTTTAATTATTTTTTTTTCCCATTCGAATATTTTTGCATCGAATTTTATCGCCACAGCTCGCACATAGAGATATACATTTACAAATTTCTGATCATGATGTGTGATGACGCAGTTTTGTTGTTGTTATTTTTGCATCACAGTATTCTGTCACTTCGATAAAATTTGCTCATAAATTTTCCATTGATCGACTCTCTTGCGCGGTCACATGCACCGCATAGAAATGAAGTGAAGAGAAGAGAAGCCCCAAGGATAAACGATACCGAGAAATTGAAATACAAATAAATCCATTTTAATTCGTCGGTGTCTCGCTCTCGCGCGCTCCTGAGCTTGCTTTGCACGTCTTGTGTGTGCACAAGAATATTTTCTTTTTGTGTTTTGACTAAACAAAGAAAAGAACTACGAGACGAAAGAGAGAAAGAGACAGAAAGCGAACAAGAGAGAGATTTGAGTGTTGACTTTTAAATTCTAGATAATTGACTTTATATATTTTGATTCAAAGCGTCGATAAAATCACATTAAATCTTTCAATTCAAACAGATAAAGTATTTTCACGATTGAAATGTGTGCGCACGTTTGTTCGTTGTAATTTCTTTTCCCTTTGTTTCATTTCATTATGTGTATTTGGATTGGAGTACATGAAAATGCAAATCAAATCAATTTCTCTCTGATTCAAAGTCATTGAAATTTTATTGTTATACCCCATATACTGCATCTGATCTACAGAGCAATGGTATCATTGATATGAAATCGCAACCTAAATCTGCGTCGGTTTCATTAGTCGAATGCAAATCATCGAACCAATTTTTCTTGTTTCAGTAATTAAATTCCACTTTTATTCAAATTTGAATGCAATAAAAGTCATCAAAAGCGAATGAATTAAGCGGAAAAAGTGGCAGCCGACACAAAACATCGCTTTTTTATTATTTGTTTCCAAAGAAAAAACCCTTTGAGAATCTCGTGTGATTGTATTCGTTTATTCCAATTAATTTTTGTTTTTGTTTGTGTTAAAGTCAAAAACTCCTACTGAAAGTGCATTTAATTTATGAACCAATTTACATATTCGGTGCTTTCGTCCATCGAACCGAAATGTAATGTAAATACATTTTTATTTTATATTGAATACTTAAAAAAAGAAACGAAAAGGTAACCGTGGAACATATCGGCTCGTACAAATAAATCACACACGTGCGCGCGCACAAAGATAGACACGCGCATTTCATGCAATAAAATCATTTACGAAATGAAGACGAAAACGGAACAAAAAGAGAAAAAAATCCCATCGAAAATGTGTGTAGTAACAAAGTAATGTGAAATTGTGATATGAACAAATGAAAATATGCTATAAATTCATCACGGTTAAGTAAGCACGCACATACACACACACACAGTTCACTGCCTGGATTATCAACTGGTTTCGGTGGTGTGGTATTATTTATTTATCGCACTCGCGAGTTTTTTTTTTCGTAGCCAAAGAGACAATGTTGCAGCGTGCAAGTCTAATGATACCGATACGATATACAGCACGCATATTACACACCGTATTTATGACGGCTCTTTTCAATATAAATGTGTACCCATTTTGGTTTCTTATTTAATTTTGCACATGAACTACGTTTATTGCCATTTTTTTCGATCGGCAATACATTTGAACACATGCATCGAAGCGTGTGAGAAAGAGAAAAAAATTGCCTATAATGCATGTGCCGTTGAAGACAAGCAAAATCGAAGACCCAACTCAACTAACTTAATATGCAAACGAAAATTGCATGAGAACTCTCTTGGCGTTCTCGCAAGTGTCCATGCTGATGGTTTTTTTATTTCGAATTAACTTTTAGCATTGCCGCTTGTGTAAATATTGTGCGAATTGTGTAGCAAGTAGACGGACGGAGAAAAGAAATAGATTTCGGTTTTTGTCGATGGTTCAACATATGCACAACGGCAATACCATAAAACAAGGACTGTTTATAAACATCTGAGATCCGACACATTTAATGAAAATATTTACTACTATACCGATTTCTCTCTCTCTATTTGGTTTTCATACATAATTTCGAAAGAAAGAACATGCCAAAACATGTTCGTAAATGAAAACCAGATCATGTGTGGTTTCTTTTATAGATTTTTCATAATTTCGGGTCCAAATTACCATAATAATTTATTTAATTTTGTTCTTTGCATTTTACTTTCGAAAAAGGCATATTTACCACAAAACATCAACAGATACATAATATAAACGAAAGCGAATGAATTGAAGATCAAAATGTCCCGATTAATTAGTTACCATGAAAAATTCAGTTTAAAATTTTATTAAATGGTTTGCAAGCTGTCGATTAAAGCAAAATGAAAAAGAACCAAAACAAAAACCAAATCAAACACATGTCAGTGTGTGCGTGTTCTTCAACATGTGTCAAGTAATTATCCAAAAGTCGAATAGAAGAATGTTGTGTTTTGAGGAATACGGAAGAAAAGGCAACAATTGGTCGAAAATGACAAACATAAAATGCGTGAGGAGCTGTAATTTGGCGGTTCATTATGTAAAATGCATGTATAAGCCACTCATGGCCATTTGGATTGAGTAATCATTTCGAATCGGACTGTGAATACATGTGAAAGTCATTGTTTTTAATCAGTACATGTGAAGCATGAACGCTTGCTTCCTGCTGGCCTCAGTTGTTATACGGAAAATAGACTGGAATTCAGTTGAAAAGATGCGATAATTCTCGTTATTTTTTAACCTAGTGGCCCACACGACGAAATAAGGTTGATCAGAGCCAAAAATCATTTCAATTAATTTGAGTTTGATTGTGTCAGTCTCATCTAACACATAAATTCGAATGCTTTATCATATCATTTGGCACATTAACTTCTTATTATCGTATTGTGCATTTTTTTCTGAAACGCCGATCACACACAGATCACAAACAATTTGCCGCTACCGCTTCATTTAATCTATCTCAATTTCCTACACAGTTCTTTTTTTTTCTTCCCAAATATCTCGGACGAACAATGGATGAAAATTAAATTACAAACTTATTTACCATTTGTTTGGGTATGAAACATTTTTATCTTTGGTTCATTGGAAAAGGAGACAAGAGCGAAGAAAAAAAAAAAGAAGACCTTCACTGCATGTGGTGACGAAGTCGAAGATCGCTAATAATAACATTCATTCAACTAAAGCGACGAAAGAATACTGGATATAGAATGGAGAAATGGCAACTGCGGTGTGTGGAAAACCTATTCTTGTTTCTTCTCCAATTGTTGGTTGGACCGATTTGTGCTGCCTTTTTTTGGAGAATTCCATTTGTTTTGCCACTTTGTACAACGATGACTGATAACATGGGAGTAAAAAAGGGACACACAAAACAACAGAAAACATTTCTTCATTGGACCTATTGTTGTTAAACGGCAAGAACAATTTCGTTCCAGAACTAAATAGAGACAGAATGGAAAAGAAGCTAAAGAAAAAGAGATCGATAGAAAGAAGCGGCAACTTCTAACGGTCAATTGATCGATTCAAGAAATTGTCGAAATTTTACTAAAACTAATTCCATTTGTGTTACGTTTTCAATGTTTGTTTGTTTCTGTTTTGAAAATTTTGTTACAAGTGAAATTCAATCCTCAGAAGGACTCTTTTGGGTGAATGAATCTCTATCTATTTTGGGCTGGTTTTTTTTTTTGGCTGTATGTGTGTGATTTCCTTTGTTGCATTCGTTTTATGGTATTTTCCTAGGCCACACCATAGACACTAAACAGATATAAACAGAAGTAAACATGAACAACATTTTTTTCTCATCTTCTTTCAATCCCATGAATTTTGGATTCGGATTTGGTGTATGTAACACGATTTACTTCAAATATTATTACACATTTCTCTTTATCTTCGTTCACATTTATATTATGGTTAACATTGATCCTTCTTCAAATCAATGTCTTTTTAAACGAAAAAAAATAATATTTTCATCGCTTTCTAGTTATCGATTTTAGGTCGTTCTTCTCATTGCTTCTTCCAAGGCGACAATTTCGTTTTCTTTTTGAGTCGGTCACATTTTCGGTTATATCACACTTATTCCATGCTTCGTTGTATTTTGCGCAAAATGAATACTGTATATATGTGGAAAAAAAAGAAAGAGAAAGATAACTTACTTGGCGATGGATTGTTGTTCGTTTCAGTCCAATGTGTCGCTGCTTGACATCCAAATGCTGTTCGATTCAATGTTTTACAACAAGACCATTTCTTTCCCGACCATAAACCAGGGTGATATCTGTACGATTTTGGGCTGTATGTTTCCTCGCATACTGTTGTACAACGATATTGTTTTTTTTTTGCACCAACATGTGTAGTTGCATGGCACGAACGAGAGAAAATGAGTAAAAAGAGAAAATAAGCAGAAGATAAATTTTGAGTAAATGAGGTTATTTTCCGTCTTTTCATGGATAATAAAATGAAAGAAAGAAAAAATCATGCAAACAATGAGCTCATTTTTGAAGAAATGTTGACCGATTGAGAGACTTAACAAATGAATTTTCCATTCTGTCAAAACGATTTTGTGTTAAAGAGAAAAAAAATATTATGATTTTGACGATGAAGGACTTCAAGCACTTAAATTAGGGTTTTTTTGTCGTTTTTTTTCGACTTCTTCTTCTTCTTCTTCTTCTACAAACGATTCAGTAAACGTGGCGCAAGGCACATATGCTTTTTTTGTCACTATTTTATGGTCTAGCATTTTTTTCCCTTATCACTTGAGAAATGTAAATTTTATGACTTGGCTTCCATCGCTATTTGAATATTCATAAAGTGATAAGTTCTTCTTTTTTCGTTCAAGTTGTTGAAAGTAAAAATCCATGAGATTCATGAGCTATTCATGGACATGAGTGGTCGTTTGCACAAATAATCATCATCATCGTTTGCCAAAATGGAAATTCCCCGACTGTATTGCATCGTTTGTTATAGCTAAATTGTTTGCAGATGTCATTTATCGATAGTGTCCCATTGATGAGCAACAATCGTACAGAAAAGCAATTGAAATTGTGGTCATTCACACTAACCAACTCTTAATGCTCGAATCCAGTCGATACGCTCTTTCTCATTGGCAACTGTTAAATACAAAGTATATTGCGGTATCGATCGACCAGGTAATTGATCATCAACTTCACAGTAGCCTATTTGAAAGGAGAATCCCTGAAAGAAAGAAAAAAACAAAAATGTTTAAAGATTTCATTAATGAATTACAATTCGAAGAAAACAAAAGTGAATAAGAAATATGACGCAGAAAAGCATGTAATATATCGAAAGCGTCTGAATACTAGATGGTTCCGTTTTCAATAGCCGCGGGAACTTTTCTATCTCACTCTATTTTTGCAGCTCTCAATCTCTCACTATCTCTATCTCTCGATATCTATCATATACTCAAGTGAAAATGAGTTGAATCGGTCTCATTACCTTTGTTCAAAATGTACACAATTTATCAAATGTTTATCATAATATTGCTGATGAGCACGCGATTCTTATAAAGCAATGTTCAAATAGCAATTGTGCAAAATATTCAATTACTTTCAATTTTTTCTATTTCGTTGGTTTCGTTTCATGACCGTCATTTTGGCGAATGTTCAATTAAAGAAAAAAATACTCTCAAATAAATCTAAAGAATTTTTGAACAATGAAAGTCTGCTTTATTTTTTTTTTGTTCAAGAAATGAGCATACGCAAGCTGTTCGCACAGGCAGATGATGGAAAGGAAAATAAAAGTTGCTCAAGATTTAATCGTAAAATTGAATGGCATTCATGAATGACCGTTTGATGTGTATACACCTTATGTTTGAAAAATGATATTCTTCAGGGTATACACCTAATGGTAATTGATTTTCGATCAGCAGGCCTAATTTATTGAGAGAGCAGCGGTTGGGCAAACACAACCCTTCGGTACATGGAACGGAAAAGGGATGACGACGCACACTTTTGATAGATATATTTCAATCGTTTAAAATTTCGTTTTCATCATCAATATTTTGAATACTTACATCTGGCGCTACACTATCACCATCAAGATTCAGAGCAGCTGGTTCAACCAATCGTATGCCTTTTATTGAAATACGGCCGCGTTCGCGTCGTTTCTGGAATAGAGAGATCAAATAAATCAAAATATTTCGTTAGTTAAAGTGTTCGTATTATATTCATTCACGAATTGTGTCAAAATGGTGTTCGGGTGGAAACGGCAGCTATCTGCCCCATTATGTTATACTGCATTGCATACATAAAATGTCAAATACATTTTTCCATTAAAATATCACTTTTATTTGAGCATTGCGGGAGATTTCTGCCTTTTTTCTGTGTCTTATCTCTCATTTTCTGCATATATTTAGTTTTCTTTGTGTTGTTTGGAAAATTGCTCTGCATTTTTTTTCTCGTTTCATTCGTCGTAAGCAACACAACTGAATTGGATTGAAACGAAGAGAACGACGAACAGTAATAAAAGTGAAGAATGCATAGTTTATATCGTGCTGTTTGTAGCTGTAGCGCTCTATCTTACTCGTGCTCCTACACGTCGACTAGAAAACGGTAGCTTTGCGCACATCTGTACATTTGTGCTGTGCGTGCATATAAATGTGCAATCTTCAGAGTCGAGTCGAAATGTACGCTCGGTACACATTCTTCTCTTTTTTCCCATTTTGTCACTATGTTTATGATTTTCAAAAGCGTGCTTGCCGGTCAAACGTCGAAATCGAGAGAACCATTTTTTTCTCTTGAAACTAAGAGAGCGAGTCTCTTTTTTTTGCACAGTATTGTAGCACACTCTATAAAACCCATAACAAGGTAATTAAGAGTCTACAAAATCACGTTGGTCTCACTGTCAATGCATTTTTGTATTTCGAGTTGTTGCTTGTGCTCCGTTGGTTCTCTCTCTCTCTCTCTCTCTCTCTCTCTCTCTCTCTCTCTCTCTTTCTTTCCACTTTGAGTGCTGTATTGTATGATTTTTCCATGAAGGACCGTTTATGACAGTAATTAAATCAGAAAGAGAGAGAAAGAGAAAGAGGAACAAAAACTGTGTTATGTTTTGTCAAGTAGAACAAAAGTTTTTGAATGCAAACGCTCGTGCGGATATTTCAGTTCTATTGCTGACATTCATATTCTGTAGAAGGCACAAAATAGACGAAATCTCACCATGTCGCAAAAGGCAATCTATTCAAAATGGTTGAAATAGTAGACAAACATGATTCATTCTTGAGTCATGGGTGATGTAATTGAAAAAAAAAAAAACAAGAAATCAGTATTTTTCCGTTCGTTATTTTAGCATAACCTAATCACACACATTTTGAAGCGTGTACGAATTACGCGTGTTTGAAAAACGGTTCATACAGCGGCTTGGAAACAAGTTGACGTGAATGAGTGTCCCAAACATTGAACACTTGCATGGATAATGAATATACGGTGTATATACGATACGTTTGAAAAGGGCTCACACCCTATGTACAAGCACATAGCTCTCAATAACAAAGTGCGTGTTTTTAACACTCTTCACGCGCTGCACAAATGAATTCTATGCACTTTTTTCTCTCTCAGTGTGTGTGTGTGTGTTTGTGTGAGCCTCGAAAAACTATAATGGTTTCGATTAGGTAAATATTTGATGAACGCAGCAAAGAAGCCCCTCTAACAAAATCTGATGCAAAACATTTCAAACGCTGTACAACCTTTATTTCTTCGTTTGAATACGTCATATTTTGTGCTCTTGTTGGATTCCTTTTTTTGTTTTCTGAAGCAAAGCAACTTCGCCCACGGTTTTGAACCGAAACACACTCAGTTCGCTGGTTAGCAATTTTAATTTCATTTTTATACGTTTATTCGAGCATAAAACAAGTGTTATTGAACCTTTATTTTCTTGGTATTATTCCATTTCGATTCGATACGAATGGTTTGCACATTGTCGCCATTTATCGGTGAGAAATTCGAGAAGCTCGGCGAAAAAGTAATCATCTTGTATTGCCATTTTTATATAGTATATGTTCTTTAAAAAGGGAATATGAAACAAAAGTCCGAACTAACAAGACCAAACAATCGCCACACACACACACGGGAAGAAATATGTCATAAAAACAGCGACGCGTCCATTCCACCGGGTCACACAGCACAAATTATTTTATAACGATGTTTTGGCTCGAGTGTTAAACGAAAAGACACACTCAGCGAATGAACAACAACAAACGCGAACTATCGATGAGAAATGGCAATTAATGCGAAGGCGTGTGATCTTGAGAGTTTTGAAGAAGAAAAAATGAAGTAAATGTTAAATGTTGGTTTTATTCAAATGCTGGCATAGTAACTGACTGCAACATACATAATTATGCCATCAAATGTTGACTTCCAAATTAAATCACTCTTCCATTAACACAAATCTTCTTAAAATTGGATTACATGAAAGATAGTCCAATAAAAAATGAAATTCAATTTATTTACATATGATTTTGGGCTAATTCGAAGAACTTTCACCACTTCCACCAAATACGATCTATTTTTACTGTCTTTCTTTTTTGTTGTTTTTTTTTTTATTTTGTGTAAAAATACTATCGATTTGAATTTGGCAATGGAAATTTCACTTTATTTTATTGCCATTTAATAGGATACAATAACTTCACCGAACAAATATCATAAAAATCGAGAAAAATATTGCGATCTGACAATAAAATACAACACCAAACGTGTTGTACGCTGTACATTGTATAATAATCGTAAGTGGAAAATTGTTTGTATATTTGGGCGAGAGCTTGTTCGAATACAAAGTAAAATTTAAAATTCGTATTTCATCATAGAGTACAGGAGCGACGCACACACAAATACACACACTTCGAATCCGAGTAAAGAGAGTAAAAACGCAGCATGTATAGCAACAAATACGACGAAAACGATATTTGGGGTGGATACCATCCACTCAACTACGTTTGCTGTATACATATAGTTTGAAATTTGATTAAAACGCAAACTGAAAACGAATCCAAAAACCTGGAAAATTCGATGCCAACATTTTGGCAATGATATGTTGGTAATCAATCCGAGCCAATTTCCGATAAATATGAATTTTGCACAATTTTTGTTAAACTTACTAAATCGAAAATTGAAACCGTTTCCGTTCTTCCGTTTTTCTTCTTCCGTACGCTACTCTCGATTCAATTCAATGTTTATCTATTTTGTTCAGAGTCCAATTGGACGCCGATATCTACATCTATGATGTGATATTCTGTCGTTTCGAATAATATTTGATTCGATTAAAATCGAAGATTTTCTTTTATCGCACTATCAATTTCACATTAATATCGGAATATAAACTGCAAAATTTTATGCACTTCGTACACACACTAACTATTACTACTGACTATATGGTTCAGCCAAAAAATTATTACATGAAACCCGAACACAGCGTGAGAGTATCAAATTGGATATATATTCAGCATAGTATAAGAACGTATTTTTTGAACGATGGAAGACAATAATACATGCGTGTGATACGTGTACGGGGTCTATTGTGTTATATGTATGGGTTTTCGGCGATGAAAAATACGCATGCGCGTTTTGAAAATCGGTGGATATGAATAAAATACATATATGAACTGCATAAATTCAATGAGACAGCCAAAGTGCCAGTGGTGACAAAAACAAACAAACATTATACATATATAATATATATATATGGAGCTCTTGAAAGATCTAGCAGCAACAGCAGCAGCAGCATCAGAAGTAGTAGTAGCTGGCAAAAAGCAACAAAGGGCGAACAACGATTACACAACAAGTTCTGTTTTGTTATTGTTGTTGGCCGTTCGTGCTTTAGTTCCACAAAAAGAATGCAATTGTATGCGTATATTGGATGTGCTGTTGCCATCGGGGCAAAATTCTTTGCAATTGAACATATGTGCATTGTTTGTATTGAAACGATGTTGTCGTTGTTGTTGTCGGGCTGATGTGTTTATATGCGCACAACGCGATTTATGTGTGATTACTGTTTGATTCGGTTTGGCCGGTTCACGGTGTGGCAGCCGATGTTTATTTTACGTATTTTCGTTGCTCGTTTCGTCGGAGTATGCGTTTTGTGTTTTTTATGCATGGAATTGAATTCGTATCGACTAGCCAGTCGGATGGTCAAAGGTAAAGGAACTTTTAGTAAAATGCATCCGTCGCAGTGCGATAAACTCTGGTTAAAACACATTCGATTATATGGAGCAATGAACGAGTCATTTTGCCTCTCTACCGCTTTCTGTATTTCCATCTGTCCTTCTCTCACATACAAATTACAATGAACCTTTATTCGCGTTCATCAACGCAAATTAACCGAATTAGACCATATCAACCGGAGAGCATTTTGCAATGTTCGCACAATAACAAATAATAACATTAAATCATACACTCAACAGAAATATAAATTGAAATGAACGAGAACTGTATCAAAACGAACGTAAATTAAACCATTAAATAAATTATGCAATAAAACAGAAAATTCAAATGATAGAATAGATAAAAGAATGAAAAAAAGAGAGAATAAAAGAAATAAAAAAAGTAAATAAACTCACCTCAATATTTTCAGTGTCAAAATAATACAAAAACTGTTTGGTCAATTCGAACCATCGTAATTTGTAGTTGATCGGTGTGAAGCGTTTTTTATTTTGTGAACGCTTTGTCATCCAACCGCTTTTGCAAATGTCATACAAGCGTTCGGACAAATTCAAACTGTTGCTGAGCCGAAGCGTTTCTTTCTTCATCATGTTCAGATTGTTGACGATTTCAATACCAAATATCCAACAGAATATATATCCAATTTGACTAGAGAGACTAGTGCGGCGCCCAAAATCACTCTCTAGAAAGTATACGAAACAATAATGTTATGAACACATTTCAAATTCTCAGAACTTCTCAAGTAATGATTACTTAGTAAGACAATTCGATTAAAATTTAAACAAAGAAATCTAAATCTCTCGTCCGCGCTCAACTCACAACTGAATTAGATTCTTTTGTTTTCGACTAAGAATTGTTTTTCTCTCTCAATCTCAACAAATTCTAGTTTATATAGACTGTTATGATTCTTATATTTATTCTATTTTCTGCAAACACAAAAAAAATCTGGAGTCAATTTACATATGAATTGGAGATTTTTGTATCACGATCACTTATCACACACCAACTGATTAGGCATTCACAATAATTCTGAAGCAATCGTGATGCCCCGTGCGCACAAGATGTGATCAATGGCTGTCTGAATAATTGGATTTTGTGTATGAATTTAAAATCATCAACTTGGAATTTTTGCAATTGATTCTCGCGGACTTTTAAGTTTGTTTTCAATCACAATCAAATTTACGTGCGAATAGATGAACACATAAACAATTTAATTCATGTGCGCGCACCGCTCGGTTCACATTTGCTGAATATCGACGATGTATACATTGGGATAGACGCAACATTATTTAGCTGTAAATTGCAGCTAATTAAAACACACTCTACCGCGTGATAAAATCCAAATAATGCTTATTTTTCTACACGATTTTTGCTTTGTTTTTTTTTTTGTTCTGTTCTGTTTGCATTTCATTCTATCGCCGTACTGCAATTATTACGTTGCATATTATGCATGTAAAAATCTGGCGGCTTATTGTTATTATTGGTCGATTTTGAATATTTCTATTGCTACAAGAAAGCCGCTCACAGCCATGAATACAATTCTATAATTGGGTAAATATGGCTGAAATAGGCGACGGTGGCTTATCAGGCTGAATAAGCTAAATAAATTAGAGTCGAAATAAAATGTGTTTTCGTGATGGGCACGATTTCCTTGTGCACAATTTCGCACGCGTTTTTTTCCACAACGATTCAATGTTTTCATTTCTCTTTTCGTTCTTTGGGCGTTTTTTTGTGTGCTTGTATTTATAAAAAGACTCGAAAAAAAATATATATTACATTATTGTGTATAAGTAGCGTGTTTACTAAAATGCTTGCACTTGGTGATTGTGTGCTTCATGCAATGGCAATTTGAATCTGGGTGCTAATAGAGTCGACAATGATTAATCAATTAATTTTCGTGTTTTTTTAACTCTCTTTCGTAATTCTCAAGTCTTTGTCAGTGTCTATTCGTTCGATTATCCCGGTCGGTGAATGATAAAGTCATTTTTGGTGTTTTATAATGAGCGCACCAAAGTAGTTTTTTTTTGTGTATTATTGTGGAGGCTTATGTTCTTTGCACAAATTTACTTAATTACGTCTGACCGACTCAATCAATCGCATGCAATGGTCTTTTTTTAGGGGTTATTACTTTTGTAAACCTCTTACGTCGATCATTATTGTTCAAGGAACTAGACGCATTATGTAGATCGCTTTTCGGTATTGTTTCTTCTATTCTTATTTTTTTTTGCACCAACTTGACCTTACTTAAACGATATGACTGGTGATAATAACAGCACAATTTATTATGCATGTTTGTACGATGGGAATGTCATTGAGAATACAACATATATATGATGAATGCTGTGTTTTATGGCCGAAAAAAAAATACTTTTTTGTCAACACAATAGAAGAAAATTCTTAATTGTTTATGTGCGACCATACGTACAATCGACAAATACCTCAAATTTTTTTCTATTGTTTTTGAAAATAAATATTTCTATCGCTTCATTGCACCGCTTTTTTCTCTCTCACTACATCGTGCAATGCATTTCTTATGGGAAGCGATGACAGCGCTGAATGAGAAAATTATCATTAACTTTTGTATGAATGCCATGGAATTTCACATGCATAACTCGTTCCTGTTGTCAACATGCGTTTTATTTTATTATTGCGAAAATTTAAAAAGATAAACATTCCGAATTGAGATAAGTTGGCGAAATTTTTTGTTTTGAGTTGACGCACATGTTTTGCTTGGTGTTTCAAAAAATTGATTTTAAAAAAGTGCGACTGTTTTGAAAAGAGCACTCATTCATTTTTTAAGAATTTAATTTTAGATTGCATATTGTGTCATATTGAATGTCAAATATCAAAATGTGCCGCACATGTTCCGAAATTCATTTCGGAATATTTTCTTCATACCAAAACATATGGCAGTTTATTGTTTATTAAATAATATCCCTGTCTTTTTTCGGCCAACTTATGGTTTTTTCCCAGCTACCATTGACATGTTTGAAATGGTGTGTTGTTTTTAATTTGAAAATATTTGTTTTTCATTTATTTTCGGTAAATTAAATTCTTTCATAATTAAGAAGTTGGCCCTTTCATTGCAATGAAAATTAATTTCAGTGATGAATATAAAAACGCCAAATTTGATTCCTCGTGATTAGAACATTTGAAAACCTCTAAACAGTACTAGGGGCTCGGAACTCGCAAAAACATCAGCAATAAATACGGTTATGTTCATTTTTGTATAAATTGATAGCATAATAATGAATACTGCCGAATATTCCCATTTTACATCATTATTCGTGGTTATAAAAATTATACTTTACTGCATTATCATCATTAATGACGTTTATATTGACACGGAATTCTGGAGAGATTTCGATTAGGATTTTATTGTCTAGTGTATTTAGAAGCGAATATTTGCAGCGATGGTAAAATTAATTCGAAATAAAACTATTTATTTTTATATTTATTCGAGAATTTTTTCCAGGAACAAGATATTTTTCGTCAGATTCAATTTAATTTAGGCACCGATCTTCCTAAATGTGTAGTGGATATTTTGAAAGCATTGGAATTTACAAACGTCGTTGCTCTAAAAGAAATAAATTCGGAAACAGTGAAACAAATCGAGGAATTTTGCAATGAGAACCCAGAAGTTTTGGGCCATTCACTTATTGGAACAGTTTATGAAAAAGTGAAGCCATTCAAATTTTTACTCGGCCACCGTTTAGTAATATTACAATTGCCAAATTATTGTAAGAGCATTGAAAACAATAGGTCGAACGATGATTTGTTGACGGACTCGACCATAATGCGAGCGTTAAAGGAAAATGCCCGAATTAATTTGAACCGACCAGAATCTGGCAAAAGATACAATACAACAAGCAAAACATACGCTATATATCTCTATTTAATGGGAGGCAAAGCACTGTATGAATCTATTTGTGCAAATTTACCATTACCGAAAGCGGACACAGTCTGTAAGTTTTTTTTACTAAATTCAGCTATCAGTGTCAACAATTTGTTTAAAATCGTATTTTTTTTAGTGAAATATGTCGAGAAAAATAAACAAAAAATATGTGAAGGTGAATTGCGTTGCACCGGTCTAGTTGAATACTTGGAAAATTTCAATTTGAAAAAAGTTGTCTGGGTGTCAGAAGACGGAACTGGTATAAACACCAAAATTGAGTACGATAATTCAACTAATCAAATCGTTGGATTAGTTCTCCCAATAAATGGAACCAATGGAATGCCTGTATCATATACATTTTTGGCCAATTCAGTGGATGATATTCAAAAATACATTAAAAAACCAGTGTCAACATTATTGTATGCCGTTCTGGCTCAACCATTGCAACCAAACATTCCTCCATATGTGCTTCAAATTTTTGGCACGGATAATACATTTGAAGCAAAAGATGTTGTTCGCCGATGGGCGCATATCACCGAAGAGCTGCGCAAGTAAGTCAACAATGACAGATGTAAATTATATTAAAGCTAATCATACGAACCTCATTTGTATGTTTTCTTAGACATGGAATAGAAGTGGCTGGATTTTCATCAGATGGAGACACCAAATTATTCAGTGCAATGTTACATTACTCAAATCCATGTTTAAAAAATGTTTGCGATCATTTTACACAAGTCAATGACCCATTGCGTCACACAATTGCATACATGCAAGACACAATTCACACTGTTTTAAAAATGCGAAATCGATTTCTATCGCCCGGAATCATTCTACCAATGGGTACCAAAGTGGTATCTGTATCTCATTTAAAAATGTTGATCAATAAAGTTGGAAAGGGCGTACATGGCTTAGTCATGAAAGATATATGTGGTGATGATCGTCAAAATTATAATGCGCTCAAGCAAATAATGAAACCTGAAGTAACGGAAGCATTAGCAGAACATATAATCGATAGCGAAGCAACTATAATGTACATTAAAATTTGTCATGAAATCTCATCTGCCTTGTATGAAGAAGGACATCTACCTCTACAACGAGTTTATCTCATATGGCATGCAACATTTTTCCTCCGTGCATGGAAAAAATGGATACAAAATTCGAGAAGTTCAATTGCTAAAAAAGGTGAATATTACACTGTTGGAGACAATTTTCTCACCCGAAATTGTTATGGCTGTATTGAAATCAATGCAAATAATCTAATCTCTTTAATGCAAACATTCCGTGATCGAAATATGGATGAATTGTTCTTAGTAACTTTGTTTAATTCGCAACCATGCGAGGAATTTTTCCGGCAGCTTCGTTCTATGGGAACAATAAATTTTACGAAAGTCAACTTCACACTCTTAGAAGTGTTACATCTTATCTCACGTGTTGAGCTCTTGAATGAATGTATTTACATCAAGTTGAAGGATATGGGCGTTTCGTTTCCACGCAACAAAATAAGCAACTCTGGCTTGAATAAATTCCCACTTCCTTCGGATGTAGAAATAAAAACTTCAATTGACAATGCTCAACGTGATGCATTATTGGATGCAGCACGATTCGGAATGAAAATTGATCCATGCGATGTGCAAACGTGTAATTTAGATGATATTGACGTGTTCTTAAAAAAACCAAAGCGAAAACATAATGAAACTGATGGAGACGATGAAGATCAGACTTTCAAAATGCTTTCTGAATGTCCAAATATACGCAGCTACTCACCAGAAAAATATCAATCAAAAGCACCATTCATTGAAATTACCACGGATAAAGGAACAAAGAAAACAATAAGAAAGTCAACACTTGTATGGATGCTTTCTGAAGCGAAAGGTAAATTGAGTAAAGATCGTTTACAAAGAGTTCAAGATGTTGACAACCCAAAAAAAGTTCGCCGAAGTCTAAAATTCGATCCAGAACTTTCAGTTGAGAAGACTTTAAAGAAGAAAAAGGAGCTACAAGTGGGTGATTGGTGTATTTTTCATGAGCAGGAAAATAATAATCATCAGAAAAACATTTATGTAGGAAATGTTTTATCATTTAAATATATTGAAGGAAAAACTGCCAAACAAAAACAATATACATGGGATTTCGCACCCGTTTCACCACCTGAAGGTGAAAATGATACGAAGAAAGGTATTCAAGTGTTGGCTTCGTGGTATAAAATGACCGCAAGTACCAAACTGGAACCAATAGCTGTTGTCAACAATTTTTACCTAAACATTGAAAATTACATTGCAACTCTTTCGCGTCAACCATTCCAATCTACAGATTTGAAAATTATCGATGAAGAATTTTTCGCAGTCATTAAAGCCGAGTTACTAAAACTATGTGAAATCTCTCAATGAAAATTATTTTTCTGAAAAACATCATTAAATAAGTAACGCATTTTATTTATTAAATATTCCACATTTAGAAATTAAATATTAAAATCTTTGCTAAGACATAAAATATATTCTGTGAGAATAAATACTTTTTTCTTTCATTTTTTCTCAGAAAAAATTGTTCTTTTTTTGCTTTTTTACTAATTATATAAAAGGATAATAAATTCGTATTGATGATTGAGTTCACTTGTAGATTGTACACAGCGCTAAGATTGTACTTTTTCATTTGCTTCCATGATCTGTGCTCATTACATTTGGTCCCGTTTTGAACGGCAAACTTCATCCTTGTATGCTTGTATTGCATTGAGACGATCAACGTCACCTTCACATCTTATTTTCATCAAATCTGAAATTAATTTCAATTTAATAACATTTAAGAATAATAAGATCACAAATCAAAAAGAATGACAATATTGCCGGTAAATTTTAATTAAATTAGAAACATTTGTTATAATACTTACGTTGTATAAAGTCTGTGACTTCATCAGATACCAGGAACTTGGCCAAATCATCGCCATCGACCAACGCATATAAAAGTGCAATAACCAATCGACGATCGTACGCTGTATCGCTTTTGAATGGTGCATGGCTCCAATCAAAAAACTTGTTCACAATGGCATTCGGGATTTCTCGTAGTTTGCCATCAATTTTATAAACGCGAGCAGTTTTCTATTATTAAATAATAGAATTTAATTATTTTTTTGCAAAAAAAGTAAACACATACATTTAGCGCGCTTATTTTTACTTACCTTGACATTAAATGGTAGATTTCCAGACATCAAATCGTTTTCTCGTTTGATTAAATTATCATTTACCGAAGGGAGTGGCATTGCGAAGCCTTTTGACGCCTTAAATGTCATTGTCATTTCGACTGTATTTGAATCTTCGTCAAAAACATCTTCGACCACATCACCTTCGTCATCCAGAATGTCCACAATATCATCAACGTTTCCGGCAGGAACATTTAGCGTGTTTTCAATATCTGGCTTTTGATCAATTAGCGAAACATCAGAACCATCAATGATTGAATTGTTGCGATCCTGAACTGTCTCTTCAACGAACACCTGTTCAACAGTATATTGCGCTTGATCTTCATTAGTTTCACCGTTCGCACCATTTTCCAAATTGTCATTTTCCAAAACATTGCCATCTATACTGTTGACTGTAGTCTCACCATTTCCTTCTTCACTTGCTCCATCGTAGAACAAATTTTCACCAGGCAAAACTGGATCATTTTCGATTTGTGTGCGATCATTTGTTTCAGAAAAACTTTGACCGGCGTCGTTCTCATCGATATCACTTCCAACGGTATCATTTTCGTTGGCATTCGATTCACGTGTTTCATCATTTTCATTTTGAGAACGGTCATTGTTATTTTCTGAAACATCAACTGTGTCGTCGGTTTCAACGAATTCACTGGCTTCATCGGCCAACAATTGAGCGGGCAATTTTGGTATTGGTTGTTCAAGCAATCGATTGCTATTGTAATTCATTGGTGCTTGATTTCGACGGCGCTGAAGTACATCAACTGCTTGTTTGTATGTTTCTGTGAGGAAACGAAATATTGTTTAATAATTTCACAAATAATAATCATTTTATTACACCGATATACACTTACCTTCGACGCTCAAAAATTTTCCAACGAAACATTCATCGCCATTTGCTGATTTACGCGTTAACTGAAAATTCGGCTTATACGAATCTTTCGGAACATTCAAGCCGTTCACCATTTCGAATGCATCTTCGTTTGTAGTGTAAAAACACCAAAATTGCTGTCCCTTGTTGATACTATTTTTTAGGAACTTACAAAAATGCTTGTCGATTTCGTTGATCCAAGTACGTGGAAGAATGCGATATTCACCGCTTCGCAAGTCAAAAACAACAAAAAACATGTTTGCTTCACTTTTTCAATCACTTTGTATTATTTCTTTGAATTACTGTTTATTATTTCTTAGAAAATTGAGTGTAAATAACTAAACGTGTATGCTGAAGTGTAGGATTATTTGTGCGATAGATTCACAGTATTCATAAACGATAAACGTCAAAGCGTAAACTGGCGGGAACTGTACTACGCGCCTAAAATATTACTTATGTCGTTGCGTTGTTGTGTGTTTAAAAAAACAATTTGACTGTCGTCGGCAACTTCGACTTCTTCGATTGTATACGGCAGTATCGTTTCACTGTTGCTTGCTTTCTTAAAATGACTTTTTATGTGTGTCTGCAAATTAGAGACAGTCCAATTCGTTGTAAATTGACAAGGGACTTTGCGATTACACTCTGATACCGGGCATTTATATTTGCATTTGTACACTGTTCCTTCGTTTTCAATTTCTGATATGTCATCAATAGCAAAAACACATGTAAATCCGTTTTTCTCCGCAAATTTCTGCAATTTCGTTATCAATTTGAGATTCAAATTTGTTTCGTCGAAATTGCTTGCTGGTTTACTTCTTTTAATTTTTTTGAACCACTTTGGCAAAGATAAAATTAATGTTTTATCTCCCGGTAATAGTTTGAACTGTTTGGCCTTCTCGTATCTTGTGTTTTTCAAAATCAACTCAAAATGTTGTCGGTCGGAGTTAACAAAATCCTCAATTAATTTCACTGCTGCTTCATCTATCTGAGTTAAACTTGACTTACTGTCGAAAGCACATTCCTTTAAAATACCTATTATTTCTTTTGGCAGTTTCACACCAAATTTTTTTTTCAAAAAAATAAAAATATCGCTACTTGTTTGTGTCTCTTCACGCGCGTTCTGTACAATTTCCATGGCTGGTGTGAAGCAACTGACACATGACACAACGACAGTTTATTCGGCTAGTCGGTATTGCGGTATGAAGCATTCACAATGGTGAGAACCAGTAATAATCATGATATTCACAAATAGTCACCATTAATTGAACTTATTGTAAACTATGTAAATGTATGGTTATTGATGAATGCGACAAATATGGTGAATATTACATACATTGGGACAATTATGACAAATAAAGCGTAAATATGAATATTTAAAATGCAATAAAAAATACTTCCGAGCCCCTAGAAACAGTAGCTTCCTTTCCTTTTTAAGTGAAATAGTGCTTTTTTCTTCAAAATGGGTGTGAATTTACAATATTTTTTGTTATTACTCTTTATTAGTAAGTGGATCATGTTTGTGGTTCTTATTGGTTTCCATCTACCATGTTGGATAACATTCTTTCAATTTAATTGTTTCAGCTTTTCTTAGCTTGAATCAGTTCAGTGAAGCATCAACTATGATTTGTGGAAGACGAACTTCTTATCCAAGATCGAGAAATAAGCCGTTGGATACCAAGAATAAGATATTTTTGTATAAATTATTCGAAAATCAAAAAGATTATAATGACGAGGCGGCAAAGAAATCCTTTGAATATTATTTCTGGGAGAAAGTGAATATGAGCGAATGCTGTGTTTGCTGCACAGATCTGGCAAATCCATCACAGACTGAGTATTGCGTTGAAATTCGCAAAACATCGCCGTTTAAGGGAATGTTTGGCAAAAAAGCCGAGTATGCTTTCATTAAGCAACCGCAATTTGACAATAAAATAAAAAGTCTTACGGGAGTAAGACGAACTTTTCCGCACTGTGGTAGTTGCGTATTTTATTAAGAAAGTTCAAAATAATATTTGCTCGATTCTTCAAGTCTTTCAAGCGGCGTAAAGTTCGAGACCAAAAAATATGTTTCAACTTTGGCAACGAAATATTTTTTAATTTAATAGCAGAAGTACCCGAGAAAAGATTTTTCACACTTTCATGATGAACCCATTTGTACGACATTTGAAAGTATTCTATTTTCTAACAAAATACTATAAAAAATATGTCTGACGTTAATTTTGCCATAAAAATTATTTTTGAAACACTTTCCATAACTAAAGTCACAAAAAATTTGGATCTTTGTATGGGAGCCATGTCTGTATGCTATATTAATGGTGTGAAACTTTGCACAGGTTATTTTTTCACAAAAAAATAACATTCGTAGGGTTTGGAGAAATTTCAACCAAAATTAAGGGTACCTCCCATACAAAATATTCGTTTTTGAGCCAAAAATTTAAAATTTTGTATGGAAGGTACCCCTAACTTTGATCGAAATCTCTTCAAACTTTCAGAATGTTATTATTTTGTGTAAAAAATAGTCTGTGCAAAGTTTCACGTCATTAAAGTATCATACAGGCATGGCTCCCATACAAAAATTCAATTTTTTTGTGACTTTTACAAGGAAACTGTATTAAAAAATATGTCTGACGTTAATTTTGCCATAGAAATTATTTTTGAAACACTTTTCATAACTCACAAAAAAATAACATTCGGAAGGTTTGGAGAAATTTTAACCAAAATTAAGAGTACCTCCCATGCAAAATATTCGTTTTTGAGCCAAAAATTGAAAATTTTATATGGGAGGTACCCCTAATTTTGATTGAAATCTCTTCAAACTTTCAGAATGTTATTTTTTTGTGTAAAAAATAGACTGTGCAAAGTTTCACGTCATTAAGGTAGCATACAGGCATGGCTCCCATACAAAAATTCATTTTTTTTGTGATTTTTTCAAGGAAACTGTTTTAAAAATTGATTGTATCTCAAAACTTACGTCGGATTCGGTTTTCTCGTGCCAAAAAACCCCCCAATACATATTTTTGAATGTTTAAGTCCACATTAAGTATGACTTTTGGACGAAAATTGGACTCTTTTTCATAGGTATCACTCCAGGCATGACATTTTTTCCCATCAACCAAAGTCGCTCAAAAGCTAATGATTTCTATTCCTCGGGACCCCCAATCATCCTGTAAAGTCAGATTTTGAATAAAGTTTCTACGATGAGCGCAATCTTGCTAACAAATTTTGCGTACGACGTACAACGTACGACGTACGACGTACGACGTACAGATTAACATAAACCATGCTCAAAACGGCCTGATTCGGGTTCGCTGACATCGGAAACGTCCAGAAAACATGTTTCTGAAGTTTTCAAAATTTTGACCGATTACAATACTTTTCACCTTACACTATGTGTGCGGAAAAGTAAAATATACTCAAATCAATAAAAAGCCCGATATATCGAGAGCTTGCTGTCCAAAAAGCAGAGATGGATACCTTACCAAAGCTTAAATTGCGATAATAATTTTTAAAAAAATACTAAGCACATTCACCGTAGAAAGTTTTTTCAACAAAATCCTTATCGAATACTTTTCAAATTAAATGCCAAAATATATTTAAATCACTCTTCAAAAACAGTATACATTTTCAGAATAAACAAATCGAACCAGACATGTGTTTTATACATGTGTTTTATATACTATTTTTTTTTCTTGATAACATGACTTGATATTGTTTTTTTTTGCTTTGCAATGAAGTTTGGCATTTTTCTTGACTTTTTTTACAAAAACCTACTTTTTACATTAACTTTCAATTACTATTATTTCAAATTGACATTTTTTAGTTTATTCTCCCGACACTTGTATTCTCACTAGAACAGAATGTGTATAGATTTGCAATAGAATTGCAAAAGTGAGTGACTCAATGATATTTCTTATTTTTGCAAAATATGTGACACTTTTCATTGGTTCAATACGACGACTGTTCCAATAACATTGACAGAAAGTGCGAAAGACAAAATGTATCGCTAAATGTATTGAACAAAAATGTTTGCTTTTTTATACTTCTACACATATATTGATAACTTTCGCACAAAAAAGCAGAAATGACTTATTAATCAAACGAAATACATTGTGTTTATATAAAAGTATACGTGGTATAGAACTGTTTTTTGAATGTAAATAAATTACGTTCACATTTTAATATTTTGAATACTTTTGAATTGATATCTGGCTGTGAAACACTTCGAACGACCACGTCGTGTTTGAAGCAAGTTTCAATTCAATAATTTTGAGTTCATATAAAAACATCAAAAAACTGGTGTTTTCTTCTATTTCTAAAATGGTACCAGATATACGCCTATTTTCATTATTAATTTTTATGAGTAAGTTTTTGTGCAAATTTCGCTAAAAATATTCTTGATAGAATTTCAAATAAAACTAATTCTTTTTTAGCCTATTTGTGCTTTGGCGAAACATTTGACTTGATTTGTGGAAGACGTACTTCATATACACAGAAAAAAGGGAAACCATTAAATACAAAGAAAAAACTAATGTTATATAAGATTTTCAAGTCACGTAAAGAGTATGAAGAGGAAAAGGCAATCGATGCATATGGTTATTATTTCTGGGAAATTCTGAATTTTAGCGAATGCTGTGTATGCTGCATAGAAATGGCAAATTCATCAAAAACTGAATATTGTGTTCGATTGCGTAGCAAATCTATATTTGGCATATTCAAAAAGACTAAATATGATCACATTGAAAATAATAAATTCGATAGAAAAAGTCATGCAAAAATCGATAAAAAACGCGGAATTTCAAGCGATTGCTGTCCCTATCGCAATGGATATACGGTGCAAACATGAAAGTGTTCTTAGTTTGATTAAAAAGTCTTTAAAGAATGACCAAATTATACCCATTAAATTCTCTGTTGGCACATTAGGCAATGGAATTAGTTGGGTCGTTCTTTTTACAAACATGTAATAAACAACACAATTTGTAATTCATGTATTTTAAAAAATGTTCCCATGTTATTTCATTTTATGTATGTTTCTTGGGTTGCTTAAAGCTTTTCTTTAGAAATTGACGACTGAATAGGAAGAAAAACACACTAAAAATTATAAATTTCAATTTTGAAAGACTGTCGTGGAATTTTACATAATAACTCTTTCCTGTTGTCAACAGCGACAATTGTGCGTTTCATTTTATTGTTTTACAAAAGGGGAAACTGAAAATTCCGCGTCAACAAAAACTCAAGACAATTTATTACAAAAAAAAAAAACGTGAAACTTGTAGAAAATTAAAAAGAATGCCTTGTAATTAATAAAGACGTGGGAGTTCGATTAGAAATGTTATATTTCAAGACTGCATCCGTTCATGTTGCTTCCATTCTCAATGCCGCCAATCACGGATACACTCAGTGTTTCTTTTCTTAATCGCAAATCGAATGTATCGAAATATTGTTTAAATTAATTGGAAAAAAACTTGTAAAATATAATTGAGTCGATAAATTGAGAAAAAAACAACACATTTCAATTCTGAAATCACGTATTGGTCATTTCGATTGTGCCAATATAACAATTGTTTACTAACTAAAGGTTCTCAGCGATTATTTTCCATAAATATATGAATATTTCCTAGCACAATTCCACACTAGGCTTTGTGTATTGTAATTTGCTTTCTTTTATCATCGTATTCGATCATATATAGTTTTTTAAATGTTAAAAACCATTAATTTGCATAAAATTAAATGTCTATTTATTAAAATGCATATATATTCAATATATGTATGGTCTTTGCGAAAAGTATATGTACGCAAAACACAAACGTGAACAACAAACCCATTGAAAGCCGGATGAAAGAAAACATTTAATTTTTTTTTTCAATTTGAATAGATTAATGTAACATAACCATGAGAACCGAAAAGCAAAATCGTCAACGCATTGAAAAATAAAAGTGATGGAAATGCAAAACAGACTCACATTCACTCGTGCACATGCATAACAACACATATGAAATAAAGAATCATCAAAAAATCTAAATATTTACAAAAATACATGAATGTTTTGACTGTGTTGTTTTAATTGAAATCTGATACAAATGCGACGTTTGCTCATGTTATCTCAATGTTTTAATCGCTGTTTCGAGAAAATTGTATGTTTTTTCTTGCGTATGTTGTCATTTGTAAATGCATTTAAGCAAATCCAAAGCAAGATCGATTTACTTTTGGTAGATGACTTAATTACGGTCGAAGCAAAAAAGAACATTACAATAAACGAAATTATCGCATTGTCACTGCTACAGGTCTTCTATGGCATTTCCGAGTGTAAGACTTCAAACGAACTTGGATTTGTGATTTTTAATAATTTGGGCATGCCGTAAAGGTCAATCGAATACAGGCTCGACTACTTATAAATATATGTGTAAATATACCCCACGATTATAATCCGAAGTAGGTAGGTGTTTTGCGATATTTGTGTGACGTCGACACACACCAAAATCCGATCACCTTTTACACCGTGATTTTCTCGCTCGTTCTTTCTCTCCCGCTCTCTCTCTCTCTCTCGTTCTCGTTCCAATCGATTATTATAGTCCGTGTTCTCCGGTTTTCACATTTAATTAGAAACTATTTTCAACTTTCAATCTCTGTGCGTAAACACCATATAACTTGTTTTATATCCGAGAGAGATTTCATTTCATTTTCACTGAGTCTTATGTGTTTCAAGCGATTAATACGTTGTCCGTATATGGCATTGAATAAAATTCCGATCTTTCTGTGAGTGTTTTTTTTCGCTTTTAGTTTTATTTTTCTGTAACGTGACAACACTGTGATTAACAGTGAAATGCACTTTTTCTTAGCTGTAATCACTCTGGTTTCGTTTTTGAAATCAATGATTTACTTTTCTCAACACAATTGGCACATGTCACCGAATAAAATTTCAAATCATATTCAACCGATAAATGTTTTTTGATTCAGAAAACAAACCCGGAACTATGTGTTTAACTAGGAACACTAACAATTCACCCGTTTGCACTCTCGAATCGCTAACAATTCTGACAAACTATGCACGAAAAAAAGATACACTGCAGCGCAAAAAAAAACGTTGAAATAATTTAAATCAATATCCAAACATGATTTCAATTGGCAAACGTTGATATACACACACTCAACATCAGCTAAACTGAATCGTCTTCAACTAAGTCTCACGATCGAAAGAGAGCGCACAAACAATAAACAAACCGACACCGAAATACTTTTATTTTTTTTCTCTTGCTTTTCAATCTTTCTATCTCGTCTCTTCCTATTTGTACATTCGAATTATTTGCCGAATTCGTTGATGCTCTCTCAAAGTGGAGTTGTGCTTATACGAACTGTCTCGCTGTCTGCTACGGCCGTTGTCTCATTTGTACACATTTGTGTATGTAGTTAAACAGACCAACTCGAAGTATTCATGTGTGTATGTGTGTGGTGCGGCAAGTTTAAAAACATACGGACACATGCATAAAACAACACACAGCACAAGTGTATAGACAATGGTATGACCAGTTGATCAACATATGCTTAATCGGCGTGAAGTTTGCTCACATCCGAAATTATCGGTGTGGAGATGTGAAATTGACCAGTACAATTGTGAAAGTGGAAAAATTTGATACAACTTTTAACAGCAATTATTCTTCTTTACATTTTCACCTTGAATTTGCTTAGAAATTTAGAAAAATTTGATAAAATTCATGTATTTTAGTGAAATACTTTTACCATATTGAACGAAAAAGTGAAATAACAACAGACATCGATGTAATTGTTCACACACAGATGTCGTTGTTTTCCATTGGTCTCAAAAAACTTATCGGAGCATTTTAAAAATATCTGCCAAAATATACAATACAGAAGCGAAAAGGAGACGTCGCCGTCTACATGCATTCTCGCATACACATAGTTTAGTTCGTAAATGGTGCAATACAATAGATGATCTAACGGGGTTTTATTTTGGTGGGATTTCACTTCGTTGTCACAGTCGTCTTGCAAAGCAACATTTAGAATAATTAAATCATTTCGCAACAATTGTCGAAACAGCTAAAACAGTAAGTACAATTAATAAGTTTATGTGTGTGTGTGTGTTTTTTTTATTTCAATATCCTTATATCGAATTGACAATTGTGTGTTACACCATTTATTACAATGAATTTGTCATCGAATCGACGATGGTTTAGACGTACATATAATCTTCGACGCAATTCGTATCAAACGAAACGTAATAATAATCTGACCGTATCTATTTTTTTTATTTGTGTCATTTGCACTAAGTGGGCTATATTGATGTTGTTTTTCTCTCAACATTTTTAGATTCGATATTCAAATAAAAAAACGAGATGGACTACGGCTGTGATGTATCGAATCGATATACTGGCTACTTGGATAGCAGTGACCACGGTAATCCGATGAGCACCTCAATTCGCAAGAAAAAGGGTAAAGCCAAGAAAAAGCGCAAATCACCGAATAAAAATCCATCGGAAAATTTGCTGGAAAACATCGAAACCACCATTTCGAATCCGCCCACGGAAATTTTTGAAAATCAACAAACATTTTCCAATGACAATAAATGCGATACCAGTTATGAACAGGAAAATGTACTACATGAAACCGATTCAACTTGTCCAAAAAGTTCAACCAGTTGCGGTTCACCGATTCAATCGGACATATCGCGTGAAGAGGTAAAATTGAACGATGAAATTGTGGTGCAGGTGCAGGAACCGACCATTACACCAGATGGTATAAATGTGAATGAGACCAAATGGAGTGAGATTTGCTTTGAAGAAGAGAAAAATCTGATGACATTGGAATCACATTCAAACACCGATGCCGATACGCAACGCACTCTCGATGTATCGGAATGTATACAAGATGTATTCAACGAACATCGTATTTATCCAACGATTTACTTCTACAATTCAAACTTTGGTAATCGTAATCGTCGTTTTATTGAATGGAATGATTCTGGTCGACATTCGAACAACGAATCGGAATTCAATAATCGTAACATAAACTACTACAACAGCGACCATGGAAACAATGGCAACAACAATAACAACAACGGTTTACGCGATGAGGAACGAAAAAAGAAGCGAAAAAATCGCAACGGAAGACACCGAAAGAAAAATACATCAACAGATGGGGATAGTCATGATGTCTCAGGTGAAACACGATCAAATGACGAACAACCGGCTAAGGACTCGCCAAACGATTCTACTGAACAGGCACCAATAGTTCAAGACGCCAACAGCACCCAAAATACCAATGAATCGAATCAGCGTGAATTCAACAATCGCTACAATCGATGGAAACATGGCTTGCCTCCGCGAACATTCAATCGACGCCGATCAGATTTTGTGCGCAACGTTTGAAATTTCTCTAAAAGCACCCAAAGCAGCTTACTACACCCCACACATACACAAAAACCCACACAAAACGCCCTAAATATATGAATATTAAAATGCAAAAGCATCGACCAAACATTTGTTACCAGACTCATCGATATGATATTTAAAAAAAATCATTTAGTCATTACAATTAACATACAATAATATTTTTTACGTTTAAGGAAATAAAATGAATAATATACAATGTGAATAAAATGAAAATTGAGAAGTAAAAAAAAAAGAGAATAAAAAGAAAAAATTCCAAATGTTTTTGTTTATTTTTTTTTATTGTGTTTTTGAGTGTGAGATGATGCAATTTGACAGCCGAATCGAAGTGACGAAATCTAGTACTGCACATTGAATGTAAACAATCGATTTATTATCACACATAGCCTGCCACAACGTTGAACTATCTGTCATTTTGACTGTGGAAGCGAGAACCAAAAAACAGTCAGCTGAACTCAAGCCACTGACGTCAAATACACCAGTTGTCTCTGTCTTGCATAATGTTTGTGCCGCATGCGTACAAACAAAAACTTGTATCCATGTATAAATTGTCATATACACAACTACATTGAAGCCAAGCACGATGCATGAATGAAGACGAGCATTGTTGTAATATATATATATAGGTGATTCCACTTCACAATTTCAATTTGTAGTGCGCTCGATGTGATTACAAAAGTGTACAATCGTCGACAAAGTGAGTTTTGATTTACAACGCGGCAAACATCCTTTTTTCCATAATCCTGTTTCTCTGTGTCATTATCGTTGTAATTTCGGTTATTACGTTTCATTCGAATCGTTCAATTTAAATTGAAAATAAAAAAAACACTAGTTCTTTACATTTAAATCATCAACGGTTAAAATTTCCAATTGAAATTTGTTTTGGTGTTGGTTTAATTTATTTTTGTCAAAAGATTGTGTACGATATCTCGGTTGATCTCGAATCATTCATTTGCAAAGTCAGAAGTTTATATGAAATTGCTCAAGGTAAATTTACCGTAATTTATTTTTGTTGTTTCATATCAACCAACAACAATTTCGAATCATTTTCATGAACAATGCATTTGTTAACGAATGCATCACATTCGTTCGATGTTGTTTCTTTTTCGTTTAAATTAAATAAACATTCTCTTAAAAAAATTCCAAAATCAAATACATTCATTGTGCAGACGGATAATAACGATTTATATGAACGAAAGAAATGAGAAACAGAAGAAAGAAATCAGTTATTATATATATATTAAATGCACACACAACAATCATTTAAATGTATTGAAGAAAACTGTATGTTTTATTGCTATTGTTTATTAAAATAAACTGATAGAAAGAGAGAAAAATCTACCGCACGAATTCGTGTGCGAGCATAATTTATAGTTTCGTCCTGCTTCGACCTCAATAGACATTATTGTAAACTTATTTTTAAAGTATTAACATAAAATCGAATATGCGATTACATGCATTTCACATGTACTAATAGGACGTCAGTCTGTTTCTCTCCATCTTATTCACAAGTCGCACCGTTCTTGTCGTCTTTTTATTCATTTCTTGTTTGTTTAAAAAAAAAAAAGTATTTTTCGTTCGTTTTTTTTTTAATAAAGCAGAAGAGCACATTTTTTTGTGACCAAAGCGACAAAGGTATTTGATGTTCATTTTCTCTGTGTGTATGTGCGAGTGACGAAGTTATGTTTTCAATTGAGTTCTTGGAAATGCTCAGTTTTACTTACAAAGATTTGGTTATTTGTAAATGATATAGTTTTTTTTTGTTTTTCTTGGTCAAAGTGAGTTTTAGTCATGTATTTTTTTATCGAATTCATGATTCGTTTTGTTGTTTTATTTCTGAATAATAGTGAGTTTGCATAAATGATAACGAAAGAACATTACTATTGCGCAAAAAAGTCTATGATTCTTTTTCAGAGCAAAAAAAAAATCAAATTTGCAATAAAAATTAATGACAGCAAGAGAAAAAATGGAAATGAAAAACCCTGAACTTTGAGGCAGCATCGTAACACGAATAACAACAACAACAACAACAACAACAAAAATCAATAATTTTCCATTGAACAAAACATACACACATATACTTTTTTATATCTATATTATCTTGTGCCTGCGTCTGAATCATTTCTATAATATATTTAACAAAAATCTAAATAGTACGTGTTTTTACTAAGCATGCACTGTGCTCATGGCACGGCTTTTGTAGGATATAAAATACCAAGTGAGATACAACACGAAGAAATGGTTGTTGTTGTTGTCGGTTTTTTCTCTCTTTCATGTCCGGTATTGTTTATTAAACTTGTGTATAGTCTACTGTTCTTTACGATTATTATTTTTTTGTGTGTATATCGTTCTATTTTATTCTCGGGCCCTTTTTTTCCATATTCATTGCAATTATATTCTGTTTAGGTTTAAATACAGCGTACAACCATCGGTTCGAGAGCATTCTGTGCGAAGGGAAAATAACGTGCACTTTTAGTAACAACCAGTTCTTTATGTGAATAAATACAATATTTTTCTCCGTTTGAATTAAACGATAAACAAAGATAAATGACTGAGTGAGATTGTGTGAGTGTTTGAGTCATTAAAATAAATTTTAAGTGTTCGATTTTTCAGAACACTCGAACATTTTATAAATTAAATTTTAATGATCTACTGGCATGGTGAACGATTCATTTTAAATGCGAGTTTATCCAAGCAAACATTGCTTCTTCGAAAATTATTTAAAAAAAATACTCTTTTTTCATTTCATACAACTTTATCTTCGCCATATTTCTTTGATTCTTCATTCATCTTTATCGCACTTACATTTTGTTTCACCGACGATATATATTTTATTTTTGGTTACCCCAAATTTTGTGTTAATAATTTGCATTTATGAGCGGCTTTGATTGCACCATTTCAACTGCCTGACGAATAAATGATATTTTATAATGAAGGATAAAGCTGAATTTATATGGGTGGGTTCAGAAACAAATAGATGGGGTACATTTTGTACCTTGTTTGGTATCAACAGCGTATTGATCCTTTATTTTTGTTGTACAGGCGAAAAAGGGGTGGTGAGTAAAACCACATTCAATGTGCAATACACATATATGAAGAATTATTATAAAATATGACAGTCTCGCTCGGTCTCGGTATTACTAATTATAATACAATAAATTTCAGAAATTGTATGTTTGAGATGAATCGTTGCGAAGAAAAAGTAGCTCTTATTTTTCTCCAAATAATACTGCAACATAAAGTTTTTTATGAATAGTTACAATTAATAATTACAACAAATAAACCGTGTGAAAAAAACTTCATGTTGTAATATTATTTGAAGAAAAATAAGAGCTACTTTTTCTTCGCAACGATTCAAATGAGAGAACCCCTTTTTAGTTAGATTTCTATTGCAAATACTTGCTCTTTCAAATGAAATACAAAATTCGACAGAATTATATTCGTCAAGTTATTTTAACATAAAATTAAGCTAAACATTTCAAAAGACCCTTTCATCTTCAATTACTACATACGCAATTTTTGCTCAGCAAATGCATTGAAGTAAAATGTCTGTAAAAATAGTGTTGGTAACTCACTTTTCAGTAAGATCTTCGGATTTTTCAAAATGAATTGAGAATTGTGAGGAAATATTTCTTCATTTTCAATCAATTATATGTATAAATTTAAAGATGCAAACATATGACATGACGAATGGAATACAGAGAGATGTTCAGATAAAGATATACGTGCAACATACACATTCGTTTCTATAACGATCACATGTCTTTTCGGTCCCTTGTCTACCTTCGTTTTTTATATTGTTTTGTCTATTTCAAATTGACATTCACACTGCAGAAGTTTGAGATTAACAACAATTGCGATGTTAATTTCAATTTAATGCTTACGAAAGTCTTCAGCATTTAGATTTCTGGTTTTATTCAGATATTTTCAAAAGATATTGAGAAAAATCAGTTCGTTTAAAAATCTTATTTCACCTTTTGTATTTGTTTTTTCTCCACAGATCAAATCCAAATGAAAAATGGCAGTACAAATATCTTCAGCTTCAATTTTCAATGGCAACAGCCAAAATATGATGCACCCGTCAGCGCCATCACAATCCTATGAACCGTCAACGAAGCGATTTAAATCGGCTGATCTTACGTTTCAATGCATTGTTTGCAGTGATGTTTCGTTTGACGATCCAAACATATTGTACGAACACATGAAAATTAAACACAAAGAGCTGTACGAACATGACGATGGAAGTGCCGGTGAAAATAGTTTCGATAGTGAGACAGAGCATGAACTGAGCGATGAAGAATATCTCGATCTATCGCGATTGCTGGAACCAATTTGCGAGCTTAAACAAGTGGATGATGATAATGATGATGACAACGAGAAGAATGTGCTGCAAAATGCCAATTGTCAATCGTCAAATGTCCAATCGATGCAAAATAGTCCATTTGGAATGCCACTGAATGAAGAGCAACTTCGTCTTCAGCTTCAATTTCAATTGCAGCTACAAAATTACCTCTTACAAATGCAAGCGACAAATACTGAACTCCAACAGCGCAAGAAAAATGGCCATCAAAAACCGAAGGAAAATCGAATTGTTGATAAACCCTTTTCATTACGTAAGAAATGATCTTTCAAATCAAAATCAATCATAATTGAAATCTTTCTTTTTTTTAATTTTCAGCTCAAGGTCCGGGTCGAGGTCGTCGCCGTGAATTGCCAACGACAAATGGAGCCATTGCTGTGCAATCATCCCCAACACCACCATCCGAATCATGTCTATTTCAATGCACCCAATGCGACAGTTCATTCATATTTGCCGGTGATTTGGCTAAACACGTTCGATCGCACACGAATTTGAAACCGTTTCAGTGTAGCATTTGTCAGAAAAGTTTTACGCACATCGGTAGCTTAAATACTCACATTCGCATTCATAGCGGCGAAAAACCATACAAATGTAAACTGTGTTCGAAAGCTTTTACACAATCGAGCAGTTTAATGGTACATATGCGATCGCATGCAACACGAAAACCCCATCAATGCGAAGTGTGTGAGAAGGGTTTTGTCAATTCGAGTAGTTTAATATTGCACATGAAATCACACACCGAAGGTGATCCATTTCCATGCAATGATTGTGACAAACGTTTCAAATCGGCCACACTATTGGCTGAACATCAACGCACACACACCGACACCTATTTGTATCAATGCTCGATTTGTCGCGAAGCATTCAAACAATCATGCGAATTGGTGCAACACATGAAAAACCATACGGGTGACAAACCATTTCAGTGTAGCATTTGTGAGAAGGCCTTCACTCAACCTGGCAGGTATTCTTTTTTTCAAGAATTTACATATTTGTTAATAATAATCAACGAGAATTTTTATTAATCTTTTTTCATGGATTTCCTTTAAATGTTTTTTATTTAAAAACCAATTTTATTTCTATTCTTTTAGCTTGAACACACACATGCGAATTCATACTGGCGAAAAACCGTTTGCATGCAAACAAAATGGATGTGATAAAACATTTACGCAAGCATCAAGTCTTTCGGTGCATATGAAAGTGCATTCGGGTGAAAAACAATATCGATGTCCACATTGTCAAAAATCATACAGTCAACAATCGTATCTCAACAAGCACATGCTCTTCCACAGCGGTAGCACAACGGCAGAAACGGCAGTTGCTGCATACACGTGCAAATGGTGCAACAAACCATTCAACGATTCCGTACAACTCATTCATCATGTAACACAAGAACATGGCAGTTCAAACGGTGGCGCCGGTTCGGTGGCTCAATGCATTATATGCCAGGCAGAATTCACCAGTGCTCCATCTCTATTATTTCATTTGCGCGAACACGTCGAGAAAGGTGAACAGGCCAAGCAATAAACAAACGAGAAAAAGGTTGACCGATTTTTTCTGTCGATTGATATTGTAGTGGAAATGAAAGTCGATGATAACATTAATACAAAGATTAAAAGTTTTAAGATGGCAGGGAATTTTTTGACCATTTTTTAATAGTACCCCAGATTTACCTAATTCTTTTCTTTTTTTTCAAACATCTTGTTTTGCTAAGCTCAAAATCAAATGATTTCCAATTCTCTGACAATTTCTTTCATTTTATTTTTTTCATACATTTTCTGAACTCAAATCTCCTCCCCATCACTATCTATACTCATTTTTTTCATTAAACGACTGTCTTTGAGTGTTAGAAATAGTAGAATTCAACCCGTTATTTAAGAATAAAAACAAAAAATATATATATATTTTACAATAAATATGTAAAGGATATATCATTGCTATAAGTATTGAAGAATTAGTTAAGCGAACAGACAAATAAAACTGAACAAAACTCCAAGATCAATTTAAAATTTAAAAAAATGCCAAATATTAAACCGATTAAATGTTGTAAGCGCACATCCAGTGTGCAAAACAGAAATGGCCTTAATTGAATGTAATATAAAAAAGTGGAAATAGTTAGCAGCTGGTGGGTGCCATACAAATCAAAATTTTAGTGAAAAGAACAAATAAAAATGAAATTTCCATGTTCAACAATTCATTTGGCCTATTAACAACACAGTTATTAAACATAAAAAAAGCGAAATTATGTTGATTTTAATTTCTATTTTTAGTTCCATGTGAAATAAACCAGTATTAATTTTTGTTTACAAAATATATTGATAAATTCTATTTAAAAATCCAGCCAGCAATAAATAAAAAAAAAATTACTGCGCTTTTTTCTCGAAAGATAACCACACATAAAGAGTATTATTATTCAGAACATTATTTCAAGAGTATATTCCTTATTAAGCTTAGTAAATTGAATAAACTGATTTGTGTTTCAAACAAATAGAGACAATTTCGGTGTCTTTTTTTCAACTCTCAATTTATACATCGCCTTTCAGAATGTACGAACCTACCACATCGTCTCTGTCGTACACGAACGCACATTCATTGAAAACATTATTGGGATGATAATAAATGGAATGGATCGCCACACGCATCTCTTTATCGTATTTGAAACTAGAAAGCAGCGTATGAGAGTGTTTATGAAATTCCAATTAGTAACGAAAAAATCGTTTTTTTTTTCACATACCAAACGTACATGAATCGATTTCAATTGAATGATACCACCATTCATCGAGCTGGTACAGAGGTCATGATAAGCAAACCTATTGATAATAATATTCATGTTCTAATTCAGGAAGAACTTGAAATCGAAATTGTTTTGTAATGAACGAGAAAAACAAAGTATATTTTGTACATTTTGATTTGATATTATAAAGATTTTGTGGACAAAATGGACGAAATCTAATCATTTTGAAGTGCATGTGTGTGCGAAAACAAATCGACCCAAATACTAAATTTAGAAGCTTACTTCATTCAATTATTTCGAGGCTTATTTCAAACATGAGTCGTAATAAAAAGGCTAGTGCTATTGCTTCAACAATCAAAATTTTCATTCAAAATTTGATGGATGTTACGAGATCTTCGTTACTAAAAAGATCTTGTCCACACATTCCAGTTGATAGTTTTTCTTTTAAATGTCTAAAACAGTCTATTGGACACGCGCTAAGTATTCATTTGCGAATAGGTTATCATCGACACCAACTTTTTCAGTTAAATTTATGATTTTTTTAACCGTCGAATTTTCCAATTTTGTGCGCGTTTATTTGAGAAGTTAACATTCATAAAATCATTTGGAAGAATATTGAAAACATTTGCTCGCAAAATCTTGGCTTTTTATTCAAACGAAAAATGTAAAATATATTTTTGATGATGTGTTCCGAATTCGAATGTAGATAAATCGCATCAAGATCAAGGGCTCAATTGATTGTAATGAAAAGATCGTGTCAACAACACACCATCCCAATCACGATTGGATCATCTAAATAGTTGTGGCAAGGCGCCAATTTTTCACCTAATATACATTTGGATGGTGGTGGCATGTGCTTGCCACAATTTACATTCATTAAATTTAGAATGAATTTCAAGTCATAACATGTTGATTCGTCATTTGCAATGCAAAACAAAAAAACAATTTATGAATGCAAGTGGCAAGTGCAGCGGATGAACGAAATGAAATAACAGCGATATTTAAGTGCATTGCAAAAGGGCCATTTCCACATTGTCGTGATTTCTTTCTGGGTCAAAGAACTATGTAGTTCCGAACTCGTCGGCCATACTCGATTTGACACATTTGAATGGGTTTCTTTTATTATCGTCAATCGTTTCGAGATTTTACGAGCTTAAAATGAACAAAAACTCAAGTTACAGTAGCAATAGCTGAATGAATGATGATTATAGAGTCGGAAGGAAAAAAAATAGTCTTATAGTATACATATAGCTGTATGTAGAGAGAAGTGGTTACAAAGGAAGTTATGTAAATAGGCCATGTACAGATAAAACACATTACTTCATATTCAGCATTCGCGTTTCTATGCTCAACTGTACGTTATATGTCTTAATCATTTATTTGAATATGGATGTTGAATTGAGTTTGTGATAATCTCGAAAAAGGAATGCGTTACTGCGTGATATATCCGCGTTCCAACTGCGCGATAAACTACTCTCCAAAATATAAAAATGCAAAATGAATTGAATTGAAACAAAAAATAGCGAAAAATAAATTTAAATTCACAATTTTTTTGTGCGTCCAAAACAGCTTTCGAACACTCATTAAGCAAACTAATTGAGTGTAAGATATGTACATTATTCAATGAATAACAAGCGGCGTGTTGGTTTTCCTTCCGCGACGATAATGTCCCGGCAATTCTAACATCGTTTATTGAAATACAGGCCATTCGTGATAAGATAATATGTACAGTGTCCAGCACACACAGAGACTAGAGTTGGAAAGAGAAAGACTGTAAAACTGTAATTGCACATCGCTTTTATTAAAATATGTTTATACGTTGTTCGTGGTGTTTTTTTTTCGTTCTTCAATTCTATTTCATTCGTTATATGTTCCTGTGTTCGAAACGAAAAAAAACTCTTATCCTCAAATTGTGTCGTATCATAGAATTGGACTTATTTTTAAATATTGTTGCTTCGCGAAAATAAAAACGTTTGTAACAAAAATTTGTTTAATTTACTGATAAATTCACTCGCATTACTTTCCGTTGCTTAATCTTGTTTTGGGTTACTCAATTCTGCGATATGCGACAAAAATGTCTGCGAAACATGAATTAAAACAGAATTTTATTTTTATTTATTTTTTAAATTTCTTCACTATGTATGTTGCAGTGAACTCTCATATGCATATTAATAATATATTATTTTGAAGGAGATGCCATCGAAATTGACTCTTTTGCGATTCTTTTCTTTTTCGCCAAAACTTTGACCTTAATTCGATCTCAAATCACATTGAATTAAATGTACTTGCGATCACCAACAATAACTTGAACAAATTTTAATGTTTGAATAGGAAAAAGTCTCTCTGTATTTTTTTAAAAAAAAAAAATCAAAAAAGAAGAAGAAAAAACATTTTTGATATGGAATTTCAAATATGAATGAATTTTGAGAGGCGCAAAAAAATGACTCTTTTCCGTTGTGCGACTATTCTAGGAAGTGAATGCACAGTAATGTGTAGAGAAAGACAAAATAAGGCGAAAGATAGAACGACTGATTTCATTTTGTGCATGTGTTGCTTATTACATCATCGTGTGGTTATCAACTCGCAAACACTCGAAAATAAAAATGAACTTTTTTAAATTGCACTTATGTGAATCAGCCGAGCGCAAGATGCATCTTTCAACTCAATTTCATTTGAAACCGATTTTGTATGCAAACATTGCGCAAAGATCATTCTTATTTGCATATGTGCTAAAAGCCACTCGCAACTTGAACGAATCGTATTTTGCGTTGGCCGTTTTTTTTTTGCGTAAGAATTTGTTTCCGTTATGGGTTAACTATAGCATTTTGCTAGTTTTATTGTCTTTATGTTTGATTGGTGCAAATCGGTTACGAACTCAATTTAATAGCGAGAGTGCATCGAATACACGCATATCCCAATCAATACGCATTCAATGCGAAAACATTCGTCACTGGAATGAATACGGCGATTATGGATGCGGTCGTAAATACAAATTCAAATCCTTCATTTCATGCACTCTTTCAAAGTGATTTTTATTGGTTTCTAATAGCTCGATGGAATTCATGTTACTCCGTTTACTACTCAATTATGCAATGAATATGTGAGCGTTGCGCTTTGTTGTGCGGTCGAGAATGTATGGTTTGACTGATTTTTTGTTAAATGCATTTCCGAAAATACATCACTCTTTCACGATGCTACCGAGAATTATGTGAAATGAAAACATTTTTCGAGAATATCGTAGATATGAAAGTAACAAATATGCATTCATTAATAGAATGAAGTGTGCGTATCTCTCTCTCTTCCTCTCTCGGTTCAATTTCAAACCCATTTTCAATTAGAATCGTGCCTTTTCAACTGGTTTTTATTTTATTTCCGCTGAAGGAGCAAAGCGGTGGTGGGGTCATACATTAAGTTGTTGTAATGATAATAATTATCATGAAATTTTTGTGTGTCTGCGTACGAATCGAATGTAAAATGCATTTTGACACACTTACTGTATGTAGTATACTCTACATCTGGTGGCTCGGTGCTTGGTTAATTTAAGAACCGGAGACTGACGTAAAAATTGAAAAAAAAAACTAAGAAGCGAAGACAAAGTTATTTCAGAGTAATGAGACACAGTCTCTATCTTCTTATTTTTTTGCTTTGCAAAATTTATTATTATTTTTATGGCTAGCATCTTGGTTGATTAGAGACGGTTGACAATGTGCGCTAATTCTATGCACAAACGTGATCAATCACTTAAACTGTGATAACCAACAGCCCCCACGTTCTTTTATCACATTTCGCGTGCAATAGGTCATCATTTAAAAGAATATTTTCTCTTGTCTTATCTAAATCAATCCTAATTTTGGACGGCTCGATACAGACGACACGAATGACACATACACACTCACGCATTCTATGGTATAAATTGTGGTCATTATAATTCATGTCACACACATATATAATCGAAACGCATCATCAGTGCAATGTGAATAAGGTCACTCGAATATTTTGTTCTACCATCTGTTTTATGCACACAAAATGATTTTCAAATAAATTACACGAAATGCTTGTCTTTAGCTTTTGCTCTCTGGTTGTTGTTTTTTTTTTTTTTCGCAAAAAGAATGATCCGGTGCACTGGAAACACAATGCAATTGGAAGCGTTTCAAAGTCAAATTGCTTAGGCCATGCAAATGCATTTTCAAGTAAATTCGAACAGTTGACGTATGTGAGAGATATGAAAAATATGAAATAGTACACAATTTATATGATCGGTGTTGGTGTTTTATGGTATATTATGTACAATATGAATTATTTAACGGCAAGCAAATCAGTTGAACAACTTTTCGTAAGATGCACAATATACGCCCTCGATTTAAAGGAAGTTAAGCGTTGACATCATTTTGACTCAATTTTATAAATAGTTCTTTTATAAAAAAAAATAAGTCTTCTCATTATTTTCGAACGGATTCATGCAACGCATTTTCGTTTTTTTTGCGGAATTCACGCATTTTTCGGTTTTTTTTTTCTTTCGGAAACACAAAAATGTGCATCAAACATTTTGACATGAAAATTTCTTGTTGAAATCAAAAAAGGCTGAAAACGGTGAAGGTTTAACCATATTTTCATTGGAAGAAATATTTGATTTTGCGAACGATTTTTTCCGTATATTAATTTCATCATAAAGAAATCGGATTCATTCGCTCGCATTAGTATTGCCGCCTATCCGTGTGAAATGTTCAAATTCTATATGTTTTTCGTTTTAAATCGTATTTTTGCCAACAATTTGCAGTTTTAGCGCCGATTTCTCGACGCGCAAAGTAACTCGATCCTTAGAAGTATGTAAAACAACAGACATGAAATCAGAACAACCAAATGAAACAAATAAAAAGAAATTAAACACACAACGAATGAATGAAGCAACTTATCAGCTTCGTTAGCTTCCGGGAACATGAAGGCGTACGGTTGCCGTTTGTAGGTTTTTTTTTGTTCGAAATTCGTTCTGGAATTAATTTTACAGCAATTTATTAAAACAAAATATGCATTCGTTATCGACAATCATACAGAGAGAGAGAGAGAGAGAGAGAGAGAGAGAGAGAGAGAGAGAGAGA
>NW_022198046.1:6278049-6369595 GCF_009176525.2 Contarinia nasturtii
GAGAGAGAGAGAGAGAGAGAGAGAGAGAGAGAGAGAGAGAGAGAGAGGTAGAGGGTGATGGGGAGATATAATACATACGAAAAAATGGGGCTTCATCACGAACGAGTTATGAAATAAAATGTTTGTTGAGATTACCCATTAAATTCCTTTCTAATTTTCAATTATGCTCTTCTCCATCATCATCAGCATCTTCATCATTCTCATTCTTCTCTAAGATGATATGCTTAATTGCAATCGTCATACAACGTTTGGTGTCCATTGCAAGTTGTCATTTGTTTTAACTAATGCGCTCGTGTTCGTTGCTATCATTGAAAGCAAGTTGGATCGTAACCTCATTTGACACATTTGATGGAGTTTCAAATGCATTTTGCAATCAAATGCATAATTTGTTTCGTACGCATTCAATTGGGGCCGATTTTGGGCGTAAAATGCGTATTCATACAAATAAAGAGATGCAATACATTCCATAAACAAATGTAAAAGATTTTTCTATCGACTGATCGACTGAATGATGATGAGTCAAAGAAATAGCCTTTGTATATTGATATATTCTCATGAACCCATCGACGACATGCACTGTCTCATACTCATTTTTATTTTGCATGCACTGTAAACACATTGTAACGGCATGTATCGTATGCATTTGAGTGTCGTGTCATTGTATCTTTGTATTGAACTTCGAAAAGGCACAGATATATCAATAAGGCTTGCCATTTTGTTTATGTTTCAATGGGTTCTCATGTCTCTCTTTCTCTCTCGGTTTTTGCATATACAAAAGTAAATCATTTTCGCTGCTACTTTTCACAGTCCACAAAACAGTTATTCCAAAGCGATTCCATGACCGAACCAAATACGAATCTGCATGCACTGTATGCATACATTTATTTGGAATATTGCAACTTCAGTAAAGCGGTAAAGATGAAACGGGATCTGTATTTTTTTCCCTCGCGAATGTGTGTATTTTGAAAGAGCATGGAAAAAAACTTGAAGAATATCATCTGAGAGATTGGAGAATGAAATGCACAAATTAAACTCGATATGACGAAAAATGAAGAATGGTTGGACACAATCGAACGAAACGATGCGCGCGTCTGGCACAACCATTGACTTATTATGATTACTATGCAACAGTATGATTTAATTCGCCATTTAAACAAGATATTAAACGAAGTTTTTTTTCATCTTCGCTCTTTTAATTTTCAACGTATGCGCACGCATTCAGTGTGCAACACACAAAGACGCACGAAGAAAATAATAATAATTGTTTTGTGTTTACGCATTGTTTCTGGTTGTGAGCGCAGGCGCATGCTCACATACGCACATTCGGACCATTCTCGGCCGGAGAAAGGAGTGAAAAAAAACGAAATGAAAATTGATGGGCCATCGAAAATCGAGAGAGGAAAAAAATATTCATAAAAATTTAATGAAATTCAATGAATATATTCTGGTGTGGTACGGTTTCATTTATTATTATCGATCGAATTTCTTTTGCTGAAAATTTAGTTATTTAACCCCGACGGGCATATGTTGGCCAGATTTCACAGATATGCGTAAAAATATCGTTTATTAAAATGTTATTATGTGCATAATAATAACTGAGAGAAAAACAAAACAATTTTAACAACCATAAAAACCATATGGACACATTTTGCGGTCGACGAAGTCACCATAAATTTTAAGTTTTAAATGAGTGCAGATCGTATAATACACATTAATTCGAATGTATGATGATTTTGATTCAATAAATTATATTTGTATTAGAGAGTGGACGAACGATAGGGAGAGAGAGAGAAAGAAAACAGAAGGAAAGAAAGAGCGATGCAAAAAGAGACAGAGAAAGAAATGAGGATATTCTTAAAAACTTGTGCGTGTGTTGTATATAATTTCAATTCAGTCTTTCAGGTATTAAGTTGTATTTTGGCTGGTGAATAGGTCGTTAGGTTATATAATGTCTGATAACGGATACTGGAAGCATATATTTCATGCAAAGGTTTGTTGAAGCTTAAAACGGAATTGATATTTTGCGTAATGGCAAACTGCTTTAATGAATAGTGCTTTGGTTAGTTTTTACAAAACAAAAACTTTGTATCGTCTTATCAGCAAAGAAAAAACAACGATTTTTTGTTCTTGTTTCATCCGCCGCAAACAACGATTTTTTCGAAATCAAGACAAATCGAAAACGTTTGGCATACTCTGAATTTCATTTTGGCAGGAAGTTTTAGAGATGCCCTTGCCTTGACATTTTTGTATGTATTTGAAGTAAAATGCTTGGCTTAATGATTTTTTTTAAGTCAAAATCTTATCACAGCAACGCAATGAGCTACTTGTTTCTTTTAATCGTTTGATTATAAGTTGCGAGAATTAATTTCATTTAAATTTCGCACTTGATGTACTCTATAATAAATCAGTCGATGTTTATCTGGGTTTTTGTTTCAATAATATTGCTTGGCAGACATTTATCAATGTGTATGGCTTCATTGAGGACAGTGCATATCATTTTAACTGGTTTTTCTGTAGGATATCGCCACCAAATCGAATTGTTTTGCTTTTTCGATCGCAATGGAATATGTGGATGCTAATTCAAAAGCCACCCATAAACAAACTCTTTAGAAAATCATTTCATTTTGTTGATGTTATAATAACAGCTTTGGAACGATTCATCCGTTTTGAGTTATTAAATCATTTGATGTGTGCGAGCAAAAACTCTCCATTGTTTTTATATGCATTTCTCTATCTTCGTTCTGTATCTCTCTCTATCTCTCTCTGGTTATTGTTTCTTTCATTGGCCCATGGTAGTCAGATGCAGACGCATAGATATGTACGGTGTGCATGCTTAGAGAGTGTAAGAGATTTTTGTTGTCTCTCAGTTTCAGCATGTTTATGTGGTCACGAACCATATTATGTGTGTAGATAAATTTAGACTTTTTATTGACTCTATTCAAGTTCTTATGTTCTTCATATGTGTATGTGTGATCGTTATTAAACAATATTTGCCCACAATCATTCATTTCTTTTCTGTTTTTTATTTCATTCGTGTATGCCTTGATTTTCATTTTCAAATTAGTTTGCATCAGATTCGACCGAATCACCAGCTAGACACTGTGCAATCTTTAGATTTAGATGCTTCAGGCACAATTTATAAGGCGTTACACATACACTCATACACACACATTCACATAATGGCTATATGGTTTTGTGTGTTACAATTATTAAATTCGCCGCTTCGATTGACTTCAAAATACACCAGATGACGAATTTTCGGATTCTTTCTGTGGCATATTCGTCCCGTTTCACGTGTTTTATTTTCTATTTATTCATTTCAATGGAGTTATAAATTACACATTATTTGATGCTAGAATATGATAGTCAATTCAATGAGCGTACGCATTCGCTAAATCGATTATTATCGATCAAAAGACTTACTGTGCTGGCGCGCAAACTGTGTGCGAAAAAGCAATTGAAAAATCGCTTGGTTGTACGAACCACAACACGAATGAGAAGGAAAAAAAACTGCATATTTTATATTGTTGCTATTGTATAGTAGCTGTGGTCAGCGTAAGCATAAAAACAGTTTCCATTATACATTTCATATATTTCACCTAATGGCTATATTTTATACACATATATAAAAAATATATTTACTTTGTTCCTTTTCGTTTAAGCTATTTTATGCATGTGTCGTTCTTTTGCTTTGATATCATTTCTATGGTTCTCGATTTCGAAAGAGAAACGAAATGGAAGA
Source organism: Contarinia nasturtii (assembly GCF_009176525.2). Taxonomy (NCBI): domain Eukaryota; kingdom Metazoa; phylum Arthropoda; class Insecta; order Diptera; family Cecidomyiidae; genus Contarinia; species Contarinia nasturtii. Next base: position 6,281,792 of record NW_022198046.1, read on the forward strand.
GACAGAAAATGCGGTGGAATTCGTCTTCTTTGGAATGGTCGGTCGATATGTATACATTTAAATGTGCGAAACAAAGATGATCGCGATCCGCACAATGTTTGCTATACATATCAGCAAAAAAATGTAAGAAAAGATCAAAATCATGCGCGCCGCATCAAAAAGTGCAACAAAACAGAATGACCGATAGCAAAAAAAGGCCGTTTCAATGAAAGAGGATGAAAAAACGAGATAGAAATGCAAAAGTTTAAATAGAAGTTCAGACAACACTGTGTGTGTTGCACTTGTTTCTAAACACTGCAATAATCATGTCAATCGTCGTAAGTAAAAGCTATAAAAAGAGTGATGAAATCAATGTTCAAAAATGCATTTCCCCCCCCCCCCCCCCCCCCCCGGGGGAAAAAAGGGCAAAAAAGGTCTCTTCTTGTTGAATAATTTTTGCAGCTTGTCTTTTTCCATAAAAAAAAACGTCTTGTTTCAAACCGATTTCATTTCAATACATTTTTTTTCGATCATTTACATGATTTAGGAATGACAAAGTTTTCAGAACTCTTTATGGTTCACAGTACATTATATATATGCAAAATGTCTATGCAAACGAAATATGAAACGACAAGAATTTCTACTGCATATTCTTTGTAGTGTGTGTATGTTAGTGACTTTGAAGCAAAATTATGGCATACACTTCGCTTTGTACAATGTTCAATTGTTCGTCGATTGCAAAAGAGTGAAATGAAGTGAAAAAAATAAAATAAATTGGCGATGGTGGAAAAATTGTGCCGATTCGATCACGAATATGTTGTTTTGAGCTGGCGCACATAAAACTGGTAACAAATGTTCCGTGTTCTGCTTGAGTGTGATTTTTTTCGGTATCGGTTTTTGTTCTTTCAATTTTACGCGAAGTTCTTGGTCTTTTCGTTATTATTGAATGGCATTTAACAAGTTCACCACGAGCAACAGTCGCGCACACCGCATCCTCTATACACGAAAATGTGTGTCGATTCTTTTCATGGCGCGTATAAACCATGACAAAAAAAAACTATAGAGAAATGCATGAGTTCAACTAGTTATAGCTGGGATACAGCACACAATCGACGCCAATATGCAATTTGGTGTTTTGTGTTGTCTAACAACATTCTCAAACCTTCCACATTTGATGCACTCACCGAAATGTGAATGTGAGCGAGTATATATGTGTGCGCGCGCGGGAGACTCTTTCGAATATTGTTGTTGTCGACAAAATACAGGAAAAGCGTATATGTAAGACGAAAAAAAGCAGACACGATTGTTGTTCCAGTCAATATGCAATGAAAACAGTAGAAGCCACAACAGCACGTGTTGTTAACTAATGTGTGTATATATATAGCGCATATATACAGAACGATGCACTGCGGATTCATCGATCGTATGCATTACGCATTTGCACACATAAAACATGACTTTTCGTCTGATAAATATTGAAATTAGTTTTCCGTACATAAAAACGACATGACATATGCGCAAATTATGTATATATATAACATGCGTTTGCCCAGCACTTCTATCAACCCCAACTGTTTCAGTTGAACCGATTCGAATATGTAAACGATCATTTCTTATCAGAGATAAATCATTGCGAGTAGTCAGTGTGTTGTGTTTCATTGGAATTTATATAAGACTTCCAGTTATATGATGCGGCAACGGCAAAGGCAACGACGTTATTCAGTTCATTCAATCGATTCGTCCGTTGCCACTTGGAAACATTTGATGACTTGTTACGATCAGTTGGCTGTGGACTACCGACGGGATCGGTTGGAAAATTTAGCCCGTGCTCAATAATCGTGGCATTTTTTTAAACATAGAAAAAAGAACTTAGAATTTTTTTCAATTAAAGTGGCTAAAGTTAAAGTGTTTAGCATACAGTTGTTTTTTTGCTAAAAAGGTACTTGAATTAAAATGTGTTTGATTATTTTCGCGATCGCAAATCAAGGGTTTTATGCACTTAAAAAGCCCTGATTATCAAGAAAAATATCAATATGTTATAAATTGTGTTCTGTTTAGAAAACGAAGATATCAACGGCTATTGGATACCATTTTTTACGATTTTTCCTTAGTTTTACACGCTGGGATTAAAGACTTTGGATTTTTCGTAATATCGTTTTAAAGTTTGTTTGTTTGTGCCAGTTGAATTTTTATTGGTGTTTTTTTTATGGACTGTGACTGGGGAACAACTTTCGATTCCATTAAATCTTTTTTTGGATTTTTCGATGATTTTCTGAAGTATCAACGTTTGTGACTATTTTTAGTGTTTTAGTGCTTCTCCAGAATGATCGTTAACAATTTCAAACTATTTTTTGTTATTCATGAATGAAATTGGTTTTACGCCAGAGTTATTCCATTACTTTTTTTTTCGATTTTGGTGATATATTTTCTTTTCTTTGAACCAACGAAAATTCGAAACAAACTCATCGATAATCCATTTTTGTGCAATGATTTTTAGCGATTTATTTTAGTGATTTATCAAAAATGTTTCTATCCAGTTTTGGTGATTCGAAAAATTAAAACAATAACAAAATATTTTCCAGATTGTTCCAGCATAAGTGATCACGATCACAGTGATCAAATCAATTTTGACGAGTTTTTGAACGTTTTGTGAAAAGGCCGTCGACGGCCTGGGGTACAAATCTATCAAACATGGATACCCCAATTTTTAGGTAAGTTTAAAAATGATAAAAAGAAAATGGATAAATCGCAAGTAAAAAAAAATAAAGTGATACGCAAAAAAATGCCATACGTTCGAGTGCCGACAGTAGGAATTGTGAATGACAATGTGTTTGATTTTTTTATTTGAAAAAGACGACTTCGACACATTCAGAATTTTATGGACATTTTGTGAATTGTACAAAAAGAACTTTGCCTCTATAAATTGCAACGTTCGCATGATTCGAGTGAATGAAACAGATTACAAAGTGGTTCATGAAAAAAATTACGTAGAAAAAAGAAATGTGATATTAAAATGACTGCTCATATAATCCTTTTAAAATGTTGAATTTATTTCAATGTAACGCCTGAAACATGTGATTCTAACTGAAATTATCGCATAAATATAAAGTGCTTTCATCGTCAATAATGTTGGCGTAAAATTTCATCCAAATGAAGAAAAAAAAACGGCGTGAACAAACGACTTGATTTTTTTTTTATTTTCAAATAAAAAAGAAAACGCGCGATAAAAAGTGAAAACTAAAAAAACTCGTTTTTTTCTTATTTCAGATTGGCAACTATTTGCCTATTAAGCTCGATTCTGATAATAGAAACACATGCGGTAAATAAATGAATGCTTGAGAATAATAATGAAACTTAATTTTCGTTCAAACTGAAGTGTCCCTTCGAAATATTTCCAATTAAAGTGTCCCAAGTTTATATGGCAAACTATATACAAACTTGGGACACTTTTATTGGAAATATTCCGAAGGGACACTTCAGTTTGAACAAAAATTAAGTTTCATTATTATTCTCAACCATTCAAATGTGAATTTCAAAAAAATCGAGTGAATTTGTGTAAAATCTGTTTTTTTTTTTGTTAATTTTGCAACTGTGAATAGCAATTTTGGAACGATGCTGCTCCGTCAGGTGGTGCTAGACTATGGCCACAACGATATAATGTAGAACCACCAGCTCAACGCATCGATAGCAGTTATGATATTGTTGAAAATCCGAATGCACCAAAGAAGAATTGCACGGCTTCCGGAGGGAATTGTATTCCAAAATGTTTCGCTGAAAAAGGAAATCGCGGTTTTCCAGGCATCCCTGGATTGCCGGGTGCAAAAGGTTAATTAATTCATCAAAATAAATTATTTTGATGCGAAAAGTGATTTTATATGAAATAAATGTGAATGTGATAAAAATTGTATTCTAGTTCGACGATCATTAATGAGTGAGACTACATACTTAAAAAAAACATAAACGTTTCGCAAGAAATATCACTCTTTCTTCATCCGATTCATAATTCCAGTTACTTTTCAAACATCCTCTTTTGATAACAAAAATTCTATGTGATCAAAACGCTTAGTATCCATGTCTGAAGTACATAAATTATGAATGGAGCGAGTTTAAAATGATATTCAGTGTATGATAAAAAAATAATGCTATTCTAACTCATTGATGATCCTCAGTTGTTTCAAAGATTGAAAGTTTTAAGAGTGAATGTTGATTTCAAGTTGAATATTTCGCTGTTCTTGTGTGCGGTATAAATATTAATGATATTTTGTGAAATAGGCATACAAGGTTTTAGCGGCAATGAAGGACTACCAGGCTCTAAAGGTAGCAAGGGTGAATCTGGTTTAACAGGCCCCCGTGGACCAAAAGGTAATTGTCATTTCGAAAAACACTTTGGAGTCTTAAAAAATTGAATTTGTAAACTAACCAACTATTTGTTGATAAAGGTGATCGCGGAAAATCTGGTATTCCAGGCTTTCCAGGTATGTATTTAATAGCACACACGCACACAAATATTTTGATCGAATTAATTGTACGAAATATTATTGCTTTTAAGGTATCGGTGGTTTGCCCGGAATCATGGGTAATCCCGGAGCGCCGGGAATTCCTGGTGTCGATGGTTGTAATGGTACCGACGGTAAGTTCAATTTTGTTGCATGCTTCTAAAAGAGAATTCATAGATGTCATGCCATTTTCAAAATATCAAAATAATCGTTTCTTTTTTTGTATTAATTTTTTGTGAATAGGTTTACCGGGTATTGCTGGTTTAAATGGTGTTCCCGGCCCACGCGGATTCCCTGGTGTTGAGGGTGGCAAAGGAGAAAAAGGTATGAAATAAAAATATCAACAATCAAATAAACAATTTTTTAATCTCTATTGTTGCAATTAATATTTTAGGTGAACCGGCCGCATATCCCGATAACTACTTGAAAGGACAAAAGGGAGAGCAAGGATATGACGGAATACCAGGTTCAATCGGATTGAGTGGTGAGGCAGGACCAAGAGGACCACCCGGAAATGATGGACCACGCGGTTATACAGGACCAAAAGGTTTGTAAACACATTTATGCATTTAGAGTGTTAAAGTAATTACTCAAAACATTCGATATTTCAAATAAACCGTTATACGTTTTTTTCAATAGGTGATACCGGTCCAAAAGGGACACCAGGCTTATCATGTAAGTATAATCTTTAACTCATTTTAAATGTTAATATATTTGAGCAAATAAACAAACTCATTATAAAATAGGTGTACACAATACTGGCCCAATAGGACCAGTAGGCGAAAAGGGTGATAAAGGAGAACGAGGAGTATCTGGAGTTCATTCATCATTAGGAGTACGAGAATCCACAACAGTTGGTCCAAGAGGTAAAATTAGCATTATTAAAACCAGGCGAAAACAGAAGTAGTCAAATTAATGAAACTTTCTCTTTGAAATATTTTAGGCGAACGTGGTGACATCGGTGAAAAAGGTGACATTGGTCTTAAAGGTGATGCCGGTGAATATGGAGAAAAAGGATCGGTTGGTGATCTTGGTTACAAAGGAGAAAAAGGTCTTCCTGGTCAACCCGGTCCAAGAGTAAGTGAACACTATTCCATATAAATGTAAAATTTTGTTTAATAACTTTGAATGCAACTTCTGAGTTGCTAAATTTATGCTGCACAATTTGCATTTGATGTTGGTCGTTTCAGTTTGGATATTTTATTTGTAGGCCGATTAGGGGTTGATCACCAATATTGTCAAGAGGTGGCAACATAAAATTTTATCGTGCGGATTATTTATTATAAATACATTACACTTCTTCGGAAGTTATAATACGAGCGTATCAAAAAATATATTTTGCTTCCATCTTTTTGAAATAATAAAATTAGTCTGTCGCAATTTTACTTGAAACTTTTTCTTTTGAAGTTTGCCAAATGTTTAAATGTGTTTTTCAAAAATTTACAGGGTCGTGATGGAAACTATGGACCACCAGGTTTACCCGGCCAAAAAGGAGATCGTGGTATCGAAGGTTTGAGAGGATTGGATGGAAAACCAGGTAATTTACACTCAAAAGAGTACACTGCAACTAATTTACTTGAATTATTGTAATACATATTGAACAAGTGCTAATGACATCGTGATCTTCATTTGATTAGGTTTAAAGGGAGAGCCCGGAAGATCAGGTTAGTTTTAAAGGAGATTAAAGAAACAAAAAGCTACCTTTCATATGAAAATTCAAGAGAAATATTTAACTCATTTCTTTAAAACTGCATTTATTAGGTTTCCCTGGATCTTCCGGATTACCAGGACCACCAGGTGAGTAATCATAAGAATCGACCCGAGTAGCAAAATCCGTAAAAATTCTCGATTTACAACGAAACTTTCTTACAAAACGGCGACTTTGTAACAACATTATTTCATTGCAGAATGTTTGGTTATTATAACATGACATTACATTACAGTTCAGTGATTATTGCGATGTTGTAACTTTTGTTCATCAATTTGAAACTTTTAAATCGCAAAATACACAAATGTAACATGAATGATACTTCCGTTATATTTGTGATACTTCCTTTTCACAAATTTTTCGATTTTGGCGGGCACGTGAGTTTGTTTTGAGGAAGAATAGCGATATTTATCAATGAAATGGTATTCTGAAAACACGCATAGTCTGAAAATTGTTTACTTTTACGCGTAAGATTTTGTTGGGTTTTTGTCCGAACTAGGGGGTAGACACGAATTATAAAACTTTGAATCATGTGAATCACAGTGAATAAAATGAATCATTCAAATGTCAAATAAGCATCACTTTTGGTTTTACTAACATGATCGTTCAACAAATTCTAAATATTATTTTTTCATCTATTTCGTGTTTTTCTAGTAAATTCCAAATAAAATCAACCATAATGAGATAATACATTTAAAAAAACGTCAAGAAATCATTTTTTCGAAGACAAATAATTTTAATTGTTCAATAAATATTTCTTGTATGACACATAAATGACATTTCAAATGTCATCTAAACAATGTGAATCTTTTGAATCACAGTGAATCAAATGAATCATGTCTACCCCCTAGTGTCCGAATAATCTCGAATGAGACGAAACGATGACCTTTTGAAAACTTTTTTTTTTCCAATCTACTTGTTACGAATTTTGACAGATAATTCACATTTTGGTTGCAATTACTGAATTATAACAAAATTTTGCTACTCGTGGATTATATTAATTGATTTTTAACCAGTGATGGTTTTTTCCTATCTGAATAGCGCTAGCTATTCGCAGCGTCTGAACAGCATTGCTGCCCAGATGCTGAATCGAAGCGGTTGCCGCACGCGTTTTGTACCACACAACATATTGTCATATAGTCTAAGTAACCAGTGAGCTCACAGAGTATGATACACTAATACCATAGTCAGTACACTGACAAAACTAAGGTTATGATTTTGACAACACCGTGTTGTAAATGCTTACATTCCAACGAATGTTGTGAAGTAGCCAACAATTGTTGTCATTGTGAATACGTACAATGGCATATATTATATGTATTCACAACGACAACAATTGTTGGCTACTTCACAACATTTGTTGGAATGTAAGCATTTACAACACGGAGTTGTCAAAATCATAACCTTAGTTTTGTCAGTGTATACAAACGCATGTCGAACAGAGAATGAACGCGAACGTATATGCTCTGTGTGGTACAAACGAAGTGTGTTGCGCGTGCGGCAACCGCTACGATTCAGCATCTGGACAGCAATGCTGTACAGGCGCTGCGAATAGCTAGCGCTATTCAGATAGGAAAAAACCATCACTGTTTTTAACACCACTCAATCACCGCTTTCATATTTTGTGAAATAAAAAATATTTATCAACTAAATCGATGTGTGACAAAATATTGATTTTTCGCTTTGTTTCAGGTCCACCGGGTGGTGGTAAAGGAACCCCAGGTGCACCAGGACCACAAGGACCGCGTGGTATGTACACTGAACAAATCAAATAATAAAAATAAAAACATATGTTTATTAACAACTGTACTCAATCCAAATTTATTTCAAATAATTAATTTTATGTAATAGGTTATCGCGGCTTGCCCGGTCCGAAAGGATTAGATGGTTTTCCTGGCGAAAAAGGAGAACGAGGTGCTCCCGGAAATAAAGGAGGTCTCGGTATTCCAGGGTAAATATCATACAAAATAAGGAACTTTTTTTTCATAAACTATAATATTTCTACTTTTGTAGACGTCCCGGTGCAGAAGGATTCCCCGGTGATAAAGGAGACAAAGGAAATAGTGGAGCTATTGGTCTTCCAGGACCAATAGGTCCTCGAGGTGTGCATCGTTCAAGCTTAAAATATTTTAATACAACACTTTTATGAATACTAACACAATTTTACACATCTTAAATAGGCGCAACCGGTGCTCCAGGTCCAGAAGGTCAAAGAGGAGAGCAAGGAACACCAGGATTTGGTATACCAGGTGAAAGAGGAGATGACGGTATTCCAGGGTGAGTTTTCATTTAAATAAAATGATAAAATGTCAAAGTTTTTTGTTTGTTTTTCGTTGTATTGAATTCTACTAAATAACTTATGCTTGTTTATAGTTTTCGAACATTCTTGCGCATCATAATAATATCAATTTATACACTTACAGATATCCAGGTTTGAAAGGACAAAAAGGAGAACGTGGTTTTAAAGGAAATGCTGGAGTTCCAGGTGACTCAAGAGATGGTAGACCAGGTCAGTGAGCAACACAACTAATAAAATAATTGGCTTTTCAATTATGAATAATATCCGATAGAATTTTACGCGACGTTGGACAAAAATAATTTTTTCATTTGAATTTTATCCTATGCTTAAGATGAATTTCATTCAATGTTTTTTATTTGTATTCTTATTCAACGACTCAAATCATAATCTAATCTGACTGAGAATTTTGATAAAGAAAACTTCAATAATTAAATCAGGGTGAGAGTGGTAAAAAGAAACACAATACTTTCACTCGCGCACGCTCGTTCGTTCGTTCCTATGAATTTTACCCGACATTGTAAATTGAACTTTGTCCGACGTCGGCTAAAATTCAATCGAATTTTGTTCAGTCCCCCTTTTCAACTATTCAAATGGAAATAATCATGATATTCCAAACTTATAATTTATTACAAAGGTGTTCCCGGACGGCCAGGTATAACTGGAGAGAAGGGAGAAGCAGGACGTCCAGGATTGCCGGGCTCAAAAGGAGACTTAGGAGAAAAAGGTATCATTATTGATTGAAGAAAAACTTCTGTCTTTGTATAAAAATAACGATTGGAGAGTATTTCATTTTTTGTCTGTGTTTGGCAAACCAATTCAACCAAACTATATACTCTCCTATCGTCCTATTTAAAAGATGTTTTTGTTGATGTATTCATTGAAATAAAACAGAAATAATTTTTGTGAATTATTTTTTTCTTCTGTCGACTAGGTGACATTGGTGGACGTTGTTCTGATTGCAGACCTGGATTCAAAGGCGATAAAGGTGAACGGGGATTTGATGGTATTCCCGGAGCTACAGGTAAGTTTGAACCGATTAGAAATCCTAAGGAGAAATGCTCCTTATTTTTGACATTTTCCATTGCATTTCGTTTGAAGGACCCCCTGGAGTTCACGGCGAAAGAGGCTATCCTGGTGAAGTCGGAGCTGATGGCTTGCCTGGATTACAAGGAGTTCCTGGTGCACCTGGTCTTGACGGTAAGTGTTACAGAAGAAGAAAGAGTCCAAAATATTACACCGAAAGAAAATCTTTCAAATTCAAATTGAATCAGATTATTCTACTTCAAAAATATTGGATTGGAGGCACAAAAAATCCATTCTTGATATTTTATTAATATTTCACATAAAAAAGTATCAAAAAAGTTTCCTCACCTCATGAGGGTTGATCTTTATAACATTTATTGAAAATCAATTCGGATTTTGGATCGAATCTCTAATATTAGCCGATTGCAAAATGTATGATAAAGATTCGAACATTTGGATTTACACAATAAGATTTTTATACGATTTTTTTGAATTTTTTTGTATATACTGAAATAAAACACATTTATGAAATTTTATAATGAATAAAAAGTTCTTATATTTAATCATATTCTATGGCAAATTAAAGTCTCAAAAATATTTTTTTTCAATTATTATTAGGTACTCCTGGTAGACCAGGTCCTGAAGGACCACGAGGTGAAGACGCTATTCTGTCCTGGGACTTATTGAAAACTGAAAAAGGAGACAAAGGTGAACGTGGACCAATGGGACGTGTTGGACCAAAAGGTATGTGAATCTTCACATTGATTGTATATACAATAAAGCTTGCAACGTTTCATACAAATACATGTTTGCGCGTGCGTCTTATAATATACAGTTGCCTGTGTTTTATGAGACGCACGCTAAAGTGTGTATTGAATACAGTACATCGCCAATTGCGATGAGTTGCTGCATCTGCGTCTATACTTAGTACAGATAGCAAGTATAGATTTAGATGCAAACTAGTCCCTGATTTGAATTTAAAAAAAAAAATAAAATATTCCTACGGAAGTATTGACTTTGGTCGATAATCAATTAAGTCTAAATCAAAGTGAATATTAATCTGTTCAACCACATCTTGATCAATAAACAATTTTAAAATATCGCAGGAAATGATGGAGCAAGAGGACCGAGCGGATTTCCAGGCATCGCAGGTATAATTAATTTTTTTTACTTTGAATGACTTCTATTTCTAATCGTAATTTCTTCTCAAAGGTTTCCCTGGCACAAAAGGTGATCAAGGTCGTCCTGGTGCACCAGGCTTGGATGGAGCTCCTGGTCGTTCAGGCATTCCGGGGATTCCTGGCGAAAAAGGATTCAGCACTAAAGGTAAAATGAAACCATTTCAAGTGATATTTTCCACATTAAACTATATTGAACGGAATCTAAATCATCAAAGGTGAACCCGGTTGGAGTGGTTTACCCGGTGACAAAGGAGACAGAGGAGAAAGAGGACGTGATGGTGCCAAAGGAGATCCTGCTCACTGTCCACAAAATCTAAAGGAAGGATTCAAAGGTACAATTTCATTGCTTCCAAATTTTGAATGATATTCGATTTTTAAACAATAAATTTTCTATAGGACTCAAAGGAGATAAAGGAGCAAAAGGAGAAGCTGGCTCACAAGGTGTTGAAGGTGAGTAAATAACTTATCAAAAATAGTCCATTATCAGTTTAAAGTCGATGCTCAGTCTCTATAACCATCAATCCTCTGCGAAATGAAGAGTTTCGTAACTTTTTGAAATAAATTGAAAACACAATGACAACATGAGATTGTGCTTTCGTTTTTTGTGTGGTCCAAACGCTTTGATTCCAACAAAAAGAAAGCACAACAAAACTCTCTATTTCTTCATAGTGTGATGTGGTAATGAGAGTACTACAAGCATTACTGAACATAGAGAATGTTGAATCTGTTCGACACATCTGGCGCGTTAATTGATAGTTTTTGTTTTTATTGTTCAGTCTTTCTCGAATGTTCAAACGACACTCTATCAAATCCCGAAAAATGATTAAAACTGAGTGAACCACCTCCATATTAATCTTAACATTGTAGCATCTGTTGTAAAGAAAGGATTAAATGTTAAATTCATCACGATCATAGCTCGAATAAACATTTTGAAAAAAAAATCAGAAAAAAATAATTTTGAAATCATCTTCATTTCAACACTGAATAGGTGAGCGCGGTGAATACGGTGACACTGGCGTACCTGGACAGAAAGGAGAATTGGGATCACCCGGTTTGCCAGGCCCAGTTGGACCAAGAGGTTTGCAAGGACAACGAGGAGAAAAAGGTGATTTGAATAATACAAAAAATATAAAAATTCAGCTTTTGTTCGCTTGAATTACTCTTCTCGAGTAATTTGTTTATGATTTTTGAATACTGATTTCTAATTTTAATTTAAAAAAAAATAGGAAATGAGGGACCAATTGGTTTCCCCGGAACACCTGGAAAAGATGGTAAATATAGCCGTTCATACATTTTATTTGGAATATTTGTAAACATATTTTTCTTGTGATTTTTAAAGGTTTGAGAGGTATACCAGGACGTCCAGGAGATAAAGGATTTAAAGGTGAACAAGGTCTTTCAATGGTTGGACCAATGGGACCAAAAGGTACGAAGAATTAATATAGTGTTATCGGTAAACATTATTTGCACTAACTAAATCTTATGTATGCGATTAAATAAATAGGTAGCATTGGTTTCCGTGGAGCTAAGGGCGAACGTGGTATTCCAGGCGAAAGAGGTTTAGATGGTCTACCAGGAGAAGTTGGATATCCCGGTGCTAAAGGAGACACAGGTACGTAAAACTAAAAGACATACATCATTATTCGATCCAAACTTTTTACAAAAATGTGTTGAACCTTTTTTTATTGAACAAATCTTTGTCAAATAAACCGTTAAATATGGATAGAAAATATATTTGCTACGATTTATTAAATACGGCTATGTCCAATTTGAATTTGCTTTTGTAAAATGTACAAAACGGTTGTGTATTCTACAACGTGTTCATTATGCTTACAAATATAATTTGTATTTGAGGTACAAAGATTGCGTAAGATATATATATTCGTGTATTTTATAAAAGGTACATTATCTGATTATCTTGCAACGTCATTTTATGAACAATATTTGTAAAATTTTCAAATTAATAAACCATTTTTGTACAATATACCAACTAAATGTCTCAGCACACATAACCGATTTGTTTTCAATGTGATTGTAGGATTGTCTGGAGCGCCAGGATTGCCAGGCTACTCTGGTCAAAAAGGTGACACTGGACCAAAAGGACCTCAAGGTAAAAGGAAATTCATGTTTATTCATTTAAAAATGTTCGCATACATCTAAACTATTGTTTGATGATATTCGTCCATGTGTAATAATTACATTGTAACTTTAGCTACTAATAGAAATGAAATAAATTATTCAATTTATCATAGGTATGTCGGGACCGCCTGGCAGACCCGGTATTGATGGAATAAGGTAATGATTGAATAATTCAAATATAAAAAAAAAACTATTTTAATTGAAAAACGTTTTTTTGTCTTGTTAAAATTACTTAGAGGACAACCTGGATTGAAAGGAGAGCCCGGTATGATAAACACATATTTTATTTTTCAAACAATTTACTGATGCATCGCATTTGTCTTATTTTGTTATTATAGGTGACCTCGGTATAATTGGTATGCCAGGCAAAAAAGGTAAATTATTAATAGAGTGTGTGAAAAAAGAAATAGTTTAATTGGTTGAGCTTTTCAATTTTAAAACAATTCACGTGTCATCAAATTCATGATATAAACTCAAGCAATTATGGAAATCAAGTTTATGGCGTGAAAACTGACTTAAACGTAAATCTTGTTAATTTGAATAAAAAACTGGTGAACAGTTCTTATGAACCTTTTTTTTTATTCATATCAATTTTGTAAACAAACTCAAAATTAACAAACAAAATGTATTAAATGCACCAAAGTTGGCAAGAAGAAGTTCTAATTTCCACATTTTTCAATTAATTTTAGGTGATCGCGGTTTTCCTGGACCTGATTGCGTTAAAGGTATTCAAGGTCCAAAAGGAGTGCCTGGCTTGAGAGGTGAACCAGGTAAATATAAAGATTAAAAATGCGCTCTGTTTCAAACGAAAATAGAGTTGAAAACATATGAAGAGGTTCCATTCAATGTGTGCGCCGATAAATTCATATTTTTCTTTTCAATTAAATTTATTAGGTATGCAAGGTTTTCAAGGATTAAAAGGACAAAAGGGAGAACTTGGATTGCCCGGCCCAGATGGACCACAAGGTCTTCAAGGTATGTTTTTGAATAAAAATGAAATGTTGTAATAATGAAACTAATGCTTGAATTTGTTTTTTTAACTAATAGGACCACCGGGTTTGATTGGCCCAGTTGGTTTGAAAGGAAATCATGGACCCATCGGCTTCCCCGGATTAGATGGCATTCCCGGACGAGATGGTGAAAAGGGAGATAGTGGTTTTCCAGGTAATATTATCGCTGCGATTTTAACAAATCAAAATATTTCAAACTTAACTGATTGGATGAAATACAAAAACATTTATCACATTCTGTGTGGTTGCTTAGGTCCTATCGGTCCAAAAGGAGAACCTGGAAGCGTTTCAGAAAAAGGTATGACTAAATGGAACCCTATTTGGATATATATTTGGAAGCAAACAAAATACTAATTATCAATTGTATGTATAGGTCAAAAAGGAGAGCACGGAGTACCTGGATTAAGAGGCGAAGATGGTCTTGATGGATTACCAGGTCCAATTGGAGAAAAAGGAGACGCCGGTATACCCGGATATGGTAGAGCAGGTCCAGTTGGTAAGTATTTTCTTTACAATCATTTATCAAAACATTTTTTTTCACCGAATTATTTATATGTTATACTCGACCACAACACAAAAAATGTGATGAAATAAAATGTGCTATATTATTCGCATTTTGAGGGTTTGTATGTGTTTTTGGACAGCATGCTATCAACACACACCATTCGCAAAATGTTTTTCAAAAAGCACATTTCATTTTTAAGTATCGTTTCTTTTAGTCACAAAATCAAATTCTTTGACTCAACATTTGATTTTTCTTACCTCTTTGTGTTGTGAAAGTTCGGAGATGTGTTTGATCATAAGAATAAGAGTTTTGATCACTTTTGATAGCAATAATATTTTCTCATACAACTAGAATACTTATGAAATCAGTTTGATAAAAAGCATAAAATTTAATTGTCATGTTTGATTAAAGGTCAAAAGGGAGAACCAGGGGTCGATGGAAAAGACGGTGCACCAGGCTTGCAAGGAATTAAAGGTGATCGCGGTCCAATTGGATTGAGAGGTTTGAAGGGAGACAAAGGAGCTCTTGGTCGGCCCGGCATTCCCGGCTCACCAGGTAAGTTATACTTCCAAATCACAAACCTATAATTTTCATTCGGAGTATATTCAGTTTAAATTCAATGAAAATAAAACAGCCAAAAAAACAGGTTGGTCTTGCTAAAAATGAATTTATTCACAAAATCAAACAATGATGACATTGGTATATTTATTTATTGTAACAAATTTTTGCCGACCCTTTGCAATTTCAAAAACAAATTCATCAGCACAAAACTTGTAATAACATCAAATTAAAAATGAAATTCATATTACACGAAAAATGACAATTTGAAACTTGAACTTGATCTTGTTGTTGTTGAATTTTTTTTTTTTAAAAAGCCATATTTTTGGAATGTGCTTTTTTTTTGTTCTGTTCCTTCGCCAAGCGGTTTTTCACATTTTTTGAAGAAAATTCCGATTTTTTGCTCTTTTCACCATCGTCACATCGATTCATTGCTTGTATTAGATCTTTAACTCTATCAATGGTCAATGTTTCAGAGCCACTCAAAAAACCATACATGAATAGTTTTTGGTAACGTTCATGAGTTAAACCAGCCAGCATCAAATGTGCCAGCATTTCTTCATCAATTTTCATTCCAGCATTTTTGCATTTCAACGACGAATCGAGCATTTTTTCAATATAGTCATCGGTCGACTCACATTCAGCCAATTTTAATGAAATCAGTCGCTTTACTGAAGTTGTTTTGCAGCCAATACTCGTGTCTGAGAACGTCTTTATAATGGTATCCCAAGCTTGTTTCGGAGTTTTAGCTGCTGCGACGTAACTGTAGCAAGATGGATCTAACAGCAATATTATTTCAGCCAAGGCTTTTTTGAAATTTTCTCTTGCGTCTGCATCAGTGTTTTCATTTGGATCTTCCTTTGTCAGCGACCAATAATTTTTTATAATCAAATACGCTTTTGCGGACACCAACCAAGTCGTAAAATTTTCACGACCTTTCAATTTCGGAAAGTCTGGAAATTGGTCTGACATTTTGATAATATAGTTTTCAATGAAATTATTCAAAGAAAATCACTTGAATTTAAAATCACAAGAATTCACAACGATTTAATCGCAACCGGATCGTTTGGCTCTCAACACACGAATGAATTTACTGTATGAACTGAATTTCGAATGAAACATATATGCATTTATTTTTCTGCTGTTTTTGATTTCAACTATATTTAGCTGCATCAACACAATTCCATTTTTCTGCGAAACTGTGTTTTTTTCTCTTTATTATCGAAGTTGCTTAGTTCGCATTTAAGCTGTTTAATGTGCTACTTATCAGCGTTATTTCATTTACACTTTTATTCGTTTTGAAATTGGAGTATGAATTTATGCGACTGTTGTTTCGTAAAAATGTATAGGTATGGATGGATTACAAGGTGAAATCGGTCCACAAGGTCCAAGAGGTTACGATGGATTGCCCGGAATGAAAGGAGATCGAGGATCGCCTGGTTATGAAGGACTTAAGGGTGACAAAGGAGACCAAGGAAGAACAGGTCTAAGAGGTATGTGCACGCCACTGATTTTTAATCATTAAATTTAATTAAAGCTTACATTTACGATTCGCAAGCGAACCTTAACTGATAAAATGACTATGAATAATGGAATTGGCCATGTGAAATTAAAGAATGATTGTTATTCACAATTGTTGAAGTTACGAAAACAAGCATTACAGTAACACTTACCTTAGTAGCAAATTGAAATACACAAATTATTAATTCATTTATGCGCGTAGAGCGTGACATATTGGAAAGATTATTCATACTCGTAACAATACTGAATACTAAACGACTACGATACTTAGATTGTATTGATATATATTATTTCTGTTTTATATAAATGCATTCTTTTGCAATTTAAGGTTTGTCCGGTTTGAAGGGAGATCGCGGTTTACCGGGATCGCCAGGAGAAGTCGGACAATTGGTTCAGATCAAGGGTATTCAAGGACAAAAAGGAGAACAAGGTTTAACTGGCTTAACAGGTTTGAATGGAGAAAAAGGTGATCGTGGTGCACCAGGGTTCGATGGATTGCAAGGAGAAAGAGGGGAACCAGGTAATTTATGAGAGTTTAATCTAAAATTGTACAAGCGATTGCAATTTTCAGATAAAATGCTTTCTTTTATTTCAAATTGTAAAATTTGTCCAATATATTTGAAGGTATTAATAATATTTGTTGATTTATTTAAATAGGTCCACCGGGTCCTCGTGGTTTAGATGGTTTCCCAGGTCAAAAAGGAGATCGTGGACTACCTGGCGATGTAGGTGAAATTGGACCAGTCGTGAAAGGAGAAAAAGGTGAGTTTTTGTAGAAAGAAGAACAAAAGTTGAAAACGCGGAAAATAATGAATACAAGTCAGTCAGAAGTCAATGTTTACCATAAAAACACGATTTCTTGAATGAAATTATATTCAGAAGGAAAAGCCTATGAAATAAAGTTAATTGTACTTGGTGCAACATCATAAGTATTGTCTCAAATTATAATGACAGCTTTCTATCGATTTCATTTGATTTTCATATAAAAAATTCCAAACTAAATGCCAACTTAATGTTTGAAAATAAATGCCATAATATTTTTGTAGATAAATGGCTGGATTTTTGCTATTTCGATAAGCACAAGTCTTATTTTACTTAAGCAGAAACAAAAACCTTTGAATGAATTCATATTTTTCTTTTACTAATTGAATTTTCTAATGCGAATTTAACTTTGATCAAAAGGTTTGCCTGGTTTGCATGGAAAACATGGCCGCGAAGGACCAATTGGTTTGTCAGGACCAAAAGGTGATAAAGGATTATCGGGATTGCCTGGACCACAAGGTAAATAATAATTTAACATATTTGAAATTCTATAACTGTTTTGCATATGATTCTACTGATATATACTAACTAATTTTGGTTAAATCGAAATTGCTAATGAACATTTTTATTCCCATTTCAAAAGGTCTTAGAGGTCTTCCGGGCCCAATTGGATTAAGAGGAGAAAAGGGAGATCGTGGTTTGTCTGGAGCACCAGGTTTGTTTTGAATCAACTAATTTACCTCTTGTAAACGCTTATAATAATAAAAATCGTTGAAATCTTGCATTTCTTTAGGTTCAAATGGATTTGATGGTCGACCGGGAGCACCGGGCCCAGTTGGTGAACGCGGTTTTACTGGAGAAAAAGGAGACATTGGTTTCCCTGGACTGCCTGGTAAATAATGGCAATTTATTTTGCAATCAGCAGTTCTGCTTTGAAAAATCGATGCTGGTGAAAGAGATGGTGTTGTGTAGTACATTAAATTATATGTAAATTTGTCCATCAAATTTTGAAGGTCAACCCGGTGAGAAAGGAGATAGAGGACATCCGGGCGCACCTGGATTGGGTGGACTCCCTGGTAGTAAAGGAGATATTGGTTTACCGGGAGTCGAGGGACGAGTTGGAGATCAAGGTCAGTGTACTATATTTCCAATGCAAATCGAATCGATTTTTTCGTTATGAAAATATTTTGTTGACTAACAGTCGAGCTAAATGAAAAAAGTTTCTTCACCAACTAATACTCATTTTGGGCAGAAAAAAATTAGCAAGAGAAACAAAGTTGTTCGAAAATGACAAATGTATCTGATTTTTTTCAGAGTTAATAGCATACCAAATACAAGCAAGTCATTTCAATAAATCAATTTCGTCTATTTTATATAGGTTTTCCTGGAGAAAAAGGTTTGCCAGGCCCAAGAGGTCGTGATGGTCGTGATGGTTTACTTGGTTTTAAAGGAGACAAAGGAGAACCTGGATTGATTTCACCACCTGGTCCACCGGGTAATATTTTTCAATTTCAATAGATTTGGACAATTGAAAATATTATATGCCATTTTGTTTATCGTTTTATCGATAGGCACTCCGGGATTAAATGGAAGAGATGGACAAAAGGGAGACCGCGGATTTCCAGGCCAAAAAGGAGACGAGGGACCAATTGGTATTTATTTTCTTCTTTTATTTACTATAAACACATTTTAATGCGGTATTTCTTTTGAAGGTATTCGTGGTGAGCCCGGATTGCCAGGCTTGCAAGGACCACGAGGACCGCCCGGAGCACCAGGCTTCAGAGGTATAATTGCACAAAGCATAAAATGGAAAAACAAATGAATTTTATTTTGAATGCAATGTTTTTTTAGGTGAAATTGGTTTGGTTGGAGCACCAGGTTTTGATGGACGCCCAGGATCGATTGGACCCAAAGGGGATGCCGGTCGCGATTGTTCACACTCACCAGATTACTATAGTGGTATTTTATTGGTTAAGCACAGTCAAAGCACCGAAGTTCCACGCTGTGATGATGGACAAACTCAATTATGGGACGGTTATTCATTGTTATATGTTGATGGCAATGATTATGCACACAATCAAGATTTAGGATCGCCTGGTTCATGTGTACGACGATTCTCAACATTGCCCGCATTATCATGTGGTGTAAACAATGTATGTAATTATGCATCACGTAATGATCGATCATTCTGGTTGTCAACTACAGCACCAATTCCAATGATGCCAGTCATCGAACAAGAAATGGAAAAATACATTTCACGTTGTGTTGTTTGCGAAATTCCACAAAATGTCATCACACTTCACAGTCAAACGATTCAAGTTCCAGACTGTCCATACGGTTGGGAAGGCCTATGGCAAGGTTACAGTTTCCTTATGGTGAGCTATCCGCTTTTTTGTTTAACTTTTCAAACATTTATATAAAACTTTTCTCAATTCTATTCGTATTCTTACAGCACACTGCCGTTGCAAATGGTGGTGGTGGTCAAGCGCTATCAGGAACTGGATCATGTCTGCAAGATTTCCGTACCAATCCGTTCATCGAATGTAACGGTGGAAAGGGACATTGTCATTTCTATGAAACAATGACCAGTTTCTGGTTGGTTACACTAGACTCAACTGCACAATTTACAAAGCCATTGCAAGAAACTATCAAATCTGGTAGCTTCTATTCCAGATTGTCCAGATGTCAAGTCTGCATAAAGAAATAGAAAATGCGGCTTTTAAATTTGAAGAAAAAACGAAATTTATTTTAGAAATTCAACTTTTTTTGTTGTTGTTTTATACGATTAAAACAATCTACCTACAGAATGAGCCAAAAATTAAACAGTTTTCTATAAAATAGATGTCGTATTTCCAATTTTTCCCCCCGCTTATGAAATAAAAGAAGAACGAAATGTTTGTCAATGTAAAATTTATTTGATTAGCAATATAGAATAGAGAAATGAACAAAGAGTTGAAAATGAAAATCATTCAGCTCTAAATAGCTCAAAAGTACCCAACTAACACACACACACACACACATACACACACTTTATATATACATAAAGAAACCGTAATAGAAACAGTGACAGAATTAACGTTTATGTGATAGTTCTATCTGTAAATTAAAACGAACGGAAAGGATAAATATATATGTAATATATTTCCATTAGATAAAAACCAATTACAACTCCTTTGTTTACGTGTGTGTCATGAATTCAACGAACAATGATTTGTATTCAATTACAACGTCTTTTTTCAATGTTTCAATCAATGTGAAAACAAATCCAAAATTTGATTCCGTATTTGAAAAAAAAAACGAAAAAAATTTGAATGCAAATTTTTATATAGTTACAAATCAAATGAAAACTGCCAAATACTAATCTTCTTAATGTATAGACTTAAGAGATAAAAATTGATAAATTTTTTTTGTACAAATACAATACAACTTTAAAACAAAATCTTTCAAATTTTTTATTCGTCTGTTTAATGTTCATATTCTGCTGCCGAATTGGAGGTTAGTTACTGTTTGATTACTTGTATTTAAAATCGAGAATCTTTCGAGTACTCAAAATATTTTTCACATCTTTTCAGTGTATAGATTGTAGGCAGCTATAGCAGTGCTACTTTCGCAGCCTCCTATTCATAGGCTCTATTTGCGAACAACGCATACGGACGAAGATTTTATTATACAATTCCGAACGAATGTCGATTTGTTCTACATTTCGAACATTTCGTTCGGAATTGTATCATAAAGCCACTGCCGTAAAGGCGGCACCACACACTTGATAATCATAATGATGATATTAATGTATTAATTCGAACTATGATGTGTAGCTAAGACATACAATTTACCGATAGCGATTTTCAAAGGAATTCTTCGGGAAAAATTAAAATAATCATAAAATGCGCCATTCATTATTTTGAATTCGACCTATACGAATAAGCAAGTTCATTAAATGTACGTGACTTAATAAAAATACAAGTTATAAATTAGTTATTATACCGCCAGTTTATTGACATCCAGATAAGCTCGTGAATAGATTAACCCATTAAGTTGAGCCCGATAGAAAAACTGACAAAGCTCTTAAACGAGTATCTTTATGATCACATAAACAATGTTCTCAGAACGGTTAAGTGCCTATCGAAATTTACTCATTAAGATAAATGTGCATCAACAACCCGTATGCAAAAATTTAAAAAATCTATCGATATTTTGATTTTTTTCAGGTACAATCATTACTAATTCGTCATATGCAAGACTCGTATCGCGAGTAATGATAATGTAATTTAATACATTTGGTACGAACGGTAAAATATGAACAAAAAATTTCAAAATCGACTACACTCATGACTACACTAGGGAATTTTATTAAGGTTTGCTAATCCCTATTGCAGACAGATTAGATGTACAGCCCGAAGAATTTCTTAATCATTCATTTGGAGACATCACAATCAAAATGTTGCCCAGAGGCTTCCACATCCATTTACAATTTTTTAGTACAATATTTGGTATGTATATTCGCGCCAGGGTAATCGCGGTAGAATTGAAAGAAAACAAAGAAAAATACCTAATCAATTGAATGATATCTATAGGAAATTTACTGAATTTAACGTATGGATTGACAATAGGCTGGATTTGTATTTACGGAAATAAATTTCACACGGATTCAAATCCACTGCAAGTGCCATCACTCAATTCGATTGAATTAAAATGGATCGATTTATCACTTTATATTGGCGCTTTGATTGGAACTGTATTTCTAACAATAGCCGGTGACGTATTTGGAAGAAAATATACACTAGTCGTTTTAATTGTTCCCCAAGCGGTAATTTTTTATTTTATATCGTCCATACAAGTGATTATTATTTAATTTATTACGACAAATTAATCAAAATTGTCTGTTTTCATTGGTGATTAAAAAATAGTCTGCCTTTTTGCTAAAAATGCTCGCAACAAATGCAACTGAATTGTACATCGGACGATTTTTATCCGGTTTTACAGCAGGAGGTTCAATCAATTTGATAGTTTTATATGTTGCTGAATTGGCCGATGACAAGTGTGCACATTTTTATTCAAAAAGTAATCGTGTCCAATTTCATTAAATAAATTTGTATTTTCAGATTTCGTGGGCGGCTCAATTCCATTTTACCGTTTTCAATTACTCTTGGTACATTAATCATTTTCACATCGGATATGTTTCTATCATTTTTCAAAATTGCTTCAATATCTCTCGTTATACTGACGCTGTTTTTGTGTACATACACATTCTTCCCGGATACTCCACGCCAGCTTTATAAAATTCGCCGAAAGGAGGTAATTTTGAATATTTTTTGGTGAAAATAAAATATAAAGTTGAGAAGAACTTTTTTTCACAGCAAGCCATTCAATCACTTCAAATCTATCGCGATATCAGAGATCTGGAATTTCAAACTGATGACTGCTATCTGATAGAAGTGAAGAAACTTCGACGTATTTTGAAAAAGGAAAGAGGTTGCACCTTCGAGAAAAGTATGTTATTTTGTCCGGTGTTTTGAATTTCCATTCACACGTTATCGTTTTTAGACGGAAGAGCTACAACAAAATCATTCATAATAAGCATTGCCTTAATTATGTTGAACGTATATGTAAATTGGTTTGTACAATTCCATCTAACGTGGCATCCATTGTTAGACACTAAAATATTAGGTGTTGGAACTTTTCGCATTGTAATTGCAGCTTGTCAATTATCAGGTTCTTTGCTTTGCTTATTGCTTGTTGATTTCATTGAAAGAAAGGTAAGTTCTCAACAGTTCACCCAAATTTTACCGATAAATTCATTTTTGAATGATTTTCAGCTTTTATTATTGGTATCAATTTTTGGAATCACATTATCTCACATAATTTATGTGATTTTTGTTAACTCAAGAGATCAGACTACGTTGCCCATTCTTTTCGTTGCAATAGCTGCATTCAGTCTACACTTTGGAGTGTATCCACTAACATTTGTACTCATTCCAGAAATAATCCAAGAAAAAGTATAGAAACGACATTTATTTAAACAAGAGACCTTAATGAGATATTTTTTCATTTCAGATTCGAATATATGGAATCACTTTTATGTCCTGTTTGATGTGGTTGCTGATGCTTTCTTTTTCATGCGTAGAATGGACTATTTTCAACCTATTAAACAATGACACTTACGTCGGTTTGATCATTCCAATTATATTCAACATAATTTGTTTTGTAATATTTTCGATCTATGTGCCGCCAACGAAGAAGAAATCTTACCACGAAATATTTACCCATTTGAATTTGGGGGTGGAATAATTTTGCGCTGACTAAAAAATTGCAAATGTAAAAATTCATTTAATTTAACTGGCTGCATTTAGTTAAAACATAATTTATTGAGAAAGTTTGCAATAAATTTGACGAAAGAATTTTTTATTTTACAAAATAAGGTGTGTAAATGATATAAAAAAGATACTTTCGAATATTCGTTTGAAATTTATTTAGGTATTTTCCGTTCAATCATTTCCAATGACACTCTCTTCTTTGCTCCAGCCAATGCACTATACAATCCTTGACGGCCTTCTCCAAACATGGGCTTATAATTTGTTTGGAGATAAAATATACCTTCTACGCCCCTGAAAAACAAAGATAAAAATGTTTAAAATGAAATACCTCCCCGTCAATTCCACTTGAATTAACCTGCGATTGCCCGGCTCACCACCCATCTGCACAATATTATTTATCACAGAACAATTTCCCCGTCGAAAATTGGTAATTGAGTCACATTGAAATGCATTGAATTGTGGCAAATTTATACTTTCGACGTACAATTTCCATGCTCGTTGATGAGCACAAATTCCAAGCATGTCTAATGCACAACCTTATTTTTGTTTGAATAAAATGTTAAGGAGTTAACTTAGCGATTGAAATTATAAAAAACAATTATTATTATTAAAACCTGGTTGGTTTCTGCCGCCATTTGGGTAAAAATTTGCTTTTCCAAGTGGCTCAGTGTGGCCCAGTAGGCCAGAACACGTGAATATAGTTTCAACGTACAACGCATCTGTGTCGGCGAGGCGATTTTCAACATCATCAGACTTGAAACATGGTTCAGCTGGATCTAAGCCGACTATCTTGCCCACTTTTCTGATTGTATTTTTTCCAGCTGCAAAATTTAAATTAAAAATTGATCCCATCAAGTTTGTTTTTGGTAATTTGTACTCCTAAAACTTACCTATTCCAGAAATATGTGCACCCAGTGAATGTCCAATTATACATAAATCCGATATAGTCATCCATAATTTATTCGACATAAAATTAATAAATCCAGCAAGATGTTCTCCTACTGTATTGACAAGCTGACGAGAACAGAAATAGTTGAAGTCATTCGATCCTTTCATCCAGTTCACCGCGATGAAATTGACTTTATGTTTTCCGTTTACAAAATATGCGTCTGCAAATTTTGATATTAACTCAGCACCAGTAGAGCCCCAGCCATGGACTAATATTCTTGTTGGAATTGTCTTATCAAAATTTGAATTTTTCACTAATTCAACATCATCTAATTTTAATATTTGTGGTTCTGTTGGATTTTTTGGCGTATATAGTTCGAAAAGTACATCTCTTATTGCCAAAAATGATGGACATGGCATATTTCCCTCATTCCCTGAATTGAATAAATTTCTTGTAAATGTTACACTATTATGGTCGAGAAATGGCATTGATGGTGGTGGCAGAGGTACCTCCAATTCAGCCCAGATCTCAGCATAGCTTACCGAAAATTGCGCTAAATATGAGAAAATCAATGAAATTGAAAAATGGATCACCAATCTTGATTATATTTTATTATTTATATTTGTAAACATTTTAATTCACATTTTCAATTACCGAGAGCCATTAAACAAAAAACAATTTTTGACATTTTGATTAAACCAATAGATATTGAATAATATGTTATGGATATGAGCAAATATTTTGCATCCAAATGAGGTGTTATTTGTTATTAAATTCTAAATGTACCAAAAATGATTGAAATTAATACCACGCCGTAACCAAATTTTATACAAATTGATCAGTCGAAAAAAATGACAACAAAAACATCACATATAAAATATATAAATTAAATTACAGACTCTTATCTATGACGAGAATTCATATTATTTTCAACCGTTTATTAATTTATTCACCGTCGGATCATTGACTGAATTTATCACAAAAAATTTTACAATGTCGTTCACAATGAAACTCCTCATCGGATACACAAACGCCAGTATTTCCGACTTTGAACCAAGAGATATCGTTTGAGATATCCAACGGTCATGACCGGACATCGCCCGAATATAAGTATAATAATTAAATGAAATTAAATTTTTAATATACCCAAAATATGTCAGATTTACTAATTTTTTTTTTCAATATCAAAAAAGTAAAAGCGTAGGAATTATGTAATAATTATGCACTTTTCAAAAAAATATATAGGTTTCTCAACTTATTTTCACATTAGTGCATATATTCATTTTTCGATGGAAAATTGATATAATTCGTTATTGAACCAATAGTTCCATAATTATGTACTCTCCTAAAATCCTACCACAAAACATTTTCCCATTTCAATTTTGAAGTTGAATAACATTGTACAGAGCTAAATTTAACCAAAATCGGGTGAACCCAATGTTTATATTTTACAAATGCCCAATGCTTTAAACGTAATAAATAAAAGAACACATAATGCTTGAATGAAAAGGCTTAGTAATTAAAAGTGTGAATATTTTTAAATAGAATAATATATATTTTTTATGTAGGAAAGTTAAATATTTAAATTGAATAGTTTTTCGCCGCTGACATTGTGCACCATCTATTGGTAAAAAAAATCATTTGAATAGATTAATGTTCATTGTGACAGGACAACTTCACTCCAGTTCTTATTTGAATATATTTAATTCTGGAAATATGTGCGAAACGAAGAATAGAAGTCTATTCACTGTATAAAATGAAGGTGTTTTAAATAAAAACTCTTTGCTGGGAAAATTCAACTCTATACACTGAATAATAATAATTCAATTCGATATACTTTTTGGTCGTTTTGGACATTAACCGAAAATACATAATCTTCAAACCTCCTCCACTTTGGAATGCTTTGAATGCTTCATGCAATTGCTCCATCTTCTGTTCAATCGATACACCAAAATCGAAAGGAAATAACATGATTTCCCAAATTAAGAGTTGGCACAAATACTCTTATTGAAATAATGCTAAATTATAAACTGCATACAACGCCACATCGTCCGAGTAATCATCTTTGGTGTCAATAAATTTCATAATATCAAATATGAATAAACAAGAAGACTCTATACTTCGATAGAAGAAATTATCATTTTTATTTCTCTTTTCTTTAAAATAACACAATAAAAAGGTAATAAATAATTTTAACTACTGCGAATAAGTATTGTAAGTGGATGAAAATCAGTGCTCATTTCATTTAAATTAAAATATTAGGCCAGCAAATAATATACCCATCATTTCGGCTAACACCACCAACAATGTGGTCGCAACTATATTTTCCCCCCATCTTAACAGTTCAAATTTCGACATTAATTTGAGGTGGTTGATCCACGCTGAATCGAAAATTATTTCAAAAAATTTTCTAAACGGTTGAATTGAGATGAAAGCCCAAGCTCCTCTTAAAATACCAAAAAAGTTTCTGCGAATGTTATTTATTATGATATCAACTATGTTGTGTCCCACATTATTTCGAATGGTAACATCGGCTCCACTTTCTATTAAAACTTTAGCTGCATCAGCATAGCCTGGAAAACATGATTTTTTTAGTTTTCAATTTCACTTTGTCAATTTTTGATTCAGAAATTACTTTTATCAACTGCTAGAAGAAGTGGTGTGGATCCATCTTTTGCTTTGTAATTTACTTTGGCACCTTTCTCAATCAGAAATTTCACCATATCGTCATGACCTAAACAATAAAATATATTGTATTCTTTTTTTGTCCAAATATTCGCATCTTTTTTTGAATTACCAGTTAAACTGGATATATGAAGGGGTGTGTGCCCCGCAAAGTCCACAGCATTAATGTTGGCACCATTCTCAATCAAAAGTTGTGCCACTCTCATATTTCCTAGGAAAATTTTATAAATTTAGATTTTTCCCCATGTAGACTCAAAAATGGCGTAGATCACATACCTTTTTGAGCTGCACTATGCAGTGGTGTTGCACCAAAATAATCAACATCATTGACGTTTGCACCATCGTTAATTAAGTTCATTACTGCTTTCTCGTCACCTGAACAAATGCAATTAGATTATGTGATGATGAAAAAAATTATTGATTGTTTGAAAAAATTACCCGCTAAAACGGCGGAAAGAAGTTGTGTTGGAAAACTGACTGTTACATTTTCACCACTAAGACCTAGAAAACAAGGAGAAATTGTACACAATTAACATTGATTGTGAAAAGATTGAAAAGGTTGTTGATCGTCGTTATGAACTAACCAGCAAAAACTGCACTGAAACACACAGAAAAAAGTATGAAAACCTTCATCGTTTCGATTGAATTTTGTGTAAAAAAAATGTTTTGCGATTTTTTGAAATAATAATTGAAATTCGAGCAATACCGACTCGCTTTATGAAATTTTGTGCGAAACTTTATTATTGATTGCGATGTAAACACTGTGAAAAATTGAATAAGACTGACTTTGATGTAAAATAAAAGAAGTGTAGATGGCAAATTTCAAGATATAGACGTAGACCTATTAGTCGTTAATGGACTATTCTCAAATGTGATAAATTATTTCATTTCAAATGGATAATTCAATTGAATGACATATTCTTCTACCTGTCGATTCATGATCAAAATATAATACAAAACTAATAGCCCAAACGCTTCATTTCTTTTGTACTGAATTACTATTTGCAGTCCATCGATGGATCTCTACAAAATGTTGCAAAACTGAATAACGAGTTCTGTTAATTTGATTTTTTCAGATGCAAGAATTCTATCCAATGCGACATTTGAATTCGATGGATAACGCAAAAAAAGAACGTTGTGTGAAAAAGACGTAATCATTGCTGGTATGAAAGTCAAATTTGAGACGTATTTTTCATAATAGCCACTCTTTTTTAAAAATCTAATTGACCCAACGTTTAATTAGTGGCTATTTGTCCGTAGCATGGTTCCATATTCATTTAAATTGACTTGTCCGTCCATCTGTTTTTCCTTCTTCTGCTGTCTACAAACAAAAATGCGTACGATTTTAATTTAGTTAATATTAAATAAAATACAAAATATGAAATGTTTTGCTATTTTAACAGTGTCGTTTCCATTTTTTTGTTACATTTTGAATGTTATATATTTATGCGCGCTACATAAAACCATGTAGTTTGTATGCTAATTTGTCTGGAAGCAGTGGTTGTCTCGAATCGTTTAATCTTTTGTTTATTTTCGGTGAACAATGGTCGACAATCTTTCGCATGAGGTTTTCCATTCATAATAATAATTTTAATGTAAAATTGCATTGCAAATGATTACTATGCGTACGCATTTGACTTCAAAAATCGCAACTACTTCATTTGCCATTTTGAATTTCGTTAGATGAAAACGGAGCAGGTAATTTTATTATACAGAAGTGGTCTTTGTTGCTTGAAATTTGCATAAATTTGGAATGTGAGTACAAAACGGTTGTACTCGGGTTAAGGTTGTAATAATTTACCATGTTTCATTCTAACAATTTCCATTATCTCTGTCGAAAAAAAAAATTAAATGCTAACATAAAAATCTATGGGCGAATGGCCAATTTATTTTCAAACTACCAGAGAAGAAAAAAAAAATCAAACTCAAGCTGTTCGTCAGCCCGGTTAAAATTCAAAATCGAAGTCAAAGCAATTAAGTTGAAAGGTGAGAAGCGTTTGAAAGGATTTATTCTCGCTTGATTGCGTGTGGGAATACGGAATACTTGAAACCGGAATCTTCGTTACGTTTTCTGGTTGAACAATGAACATTCATTATTATCCAATCCAATGCAACTCGTTACGCCTTGTTATGCTGAATTCCTTACGTTCGAATTGCTATTTTCTCCTGCCAATCTCTTTCGCCATTCTTCTTCCATTTCACGTTTTTTTTTCGTTTCTGTTTGATTGTTTGTTGTTGTTGGTGCTACTGGCACTGAACGCCTTTCTTTCAATTCCGTTTAGCAACCATTCAAATTATGCCGCTCGTATTCATTTCACCAAAGTTGAAACATTCCGACAACACACCATTCCAAATTTTCTGCACATATATCAAACATGGTTACCATTTTCCGTATAAACGTGCATACTTTCTGGTAGAATGTAAATATTCGCTTACTCTTTTGCTTTATGTGTATCGCATATCATTTTGATACACATTCACAGCAAATTTAATCCTTATCCCATCTGCTTTTGTGCAGCAACCGAATTTTCGAATCAAATAGACAACACACATACACACGCTTCGAACTCAACTTTGCATACTTGCTTACATATTTTACTTGATTTAAAGCATCCCATTAAACCAGTTTTAATCTGTTTTCGTGTTTAAGATGGCCATAAATATTTCAAAAGTCGACAATTTAACAGATTCACTTGATTTATAACAATAAATTAGAATAATTTTCTATGCACATACACACATACTTACGCTTACTACTATTTCGACGAATTGCTGATACTAACTTATAGCGGCTCTCATTTCTTCTTCTTTTTCGTCTTTGGTATATAACCAATACGCAACATTGTTAAGAAAGGAATTTTCACTGATCATTCCGACTTTATTTCGGTAGCCAGTTTTGAATGTTTTGACTTTTAATGTAATCGGTACCTTTTTTTACTTACTGCAAAAATTTAACTCTTTACCAAGTCACAATTAGTTTCTAGTCCAGTTCAGCCTCATATTTTATATAACTTTTAAGCAGCAAACACACATTTCGAGATAATAATAGACTGACCCAAAAAAAATAGTTTTTTATATTGAAATGCCCCATGCGCATTGACAATATAATCAAACATAACATGTTTGGCATTTTTGTATCATCCAATAGTCGATCGGGATTTTTTGGCACGAGAAAATCAAATCTGCTTTCGATACAAATAATTTTCGACACGTGGTAAGAAAAAAAGATTCACATGTCTTGTACTGCAATTTTGTATCAAATCAATTTCGAATCACCAAATCCGGATCTCACTTTTTTCTTGGGTCGGTCTAGTACGTATTTGAAACATCGATATGAATATTATATCCCAATTGCAAAATTGAAGACCTCACAAACGTGAGGAAATTCATCAACGACATATATTTTATACTAGATTTAATAGATTTTAGAGTGCATAATTCCGAAATTGTACAAAGTACATTGATTTACACAAAACGATACATTCACAAATTCATTTGATCAATGGAAAGGAACAATTTTAAATAAAATTTAATCCAAGAGAGATTTTCTTCATATAACGAATTCACTGAAAGCCGGTTGTTTTAAAATGGTAACGCCAACAATTCGGAAGAAGAGAAAAGTGTCGATTTTTCGGGTGAAAGCAAACAAAATCATAAAGTGGAAAAATATATCTGTGTGTTATTTCATGTGTATAAAAAAAGGAGCGGTAAATAAACGATACCCTTGACATAATCAACAATGCGTCCTCTACGACGTTAGTGTGCAGTAATTAAATGTTAAACCCTTCTGCATGCATGCGTTGCGTATCATTCTCTCTCGCGTTAATGTTAGATTCCCCAGGTATGCATACAAAATGCCCATCACGCAATCTGTATAAATCACATGAGTGCGCTTACGTTCGTACAGAAAAAAAATCATACAAGTACTGGACTGAGCGAGTTGCACATCCACACGCTTGACCATCAATTTTGAACTTCGCTTTAAGCATGCATTTTAAAATAAAATATTGTTGATTTGAAAAATGGAAAAAATTAAAGAAATCGACATTTTCCAGTGTTCATTGTTTGCAATGAAGAATTTCCAGCGGATTTGCGTGTGAAAAATTTGCATATAAATAATTTTCAAACATGAAATAGGCCATCAGATAATGTTGATAAAACAATTCATTTCGCTTTTCCTAACACACTGTCTTATTTTCCTAATGGAAATTAAATAATGCACTCTCAAGGGTCATTAATTAAAATTTTATGGACATTTTCATTTTGCAATACGACGAATAAAACCAACATCGCCACCACCAACAGTCAGCAATTGCATTTAGCAAGTTTATTTTATAGTCACAATCGTTTGTATTGCATATATGATGGTACGGTCATTTGATGATTCACATTCAAACGCTCCTCAGTCCTCACGTTGTTGTCAATTTAATCAATCAATAAATGACGACGATGTTACAACATACATATCATTAAATCGTTTGGGTTTCATTTTATAATGACATTTTTTTTGCAAACGATGGAACAAGGTAAAGAAAAATAAACCAGGATATTGATGGCAGAAACGAGAAACTGTCACTTGTTTATCGAATCATTAGCGATGAAATAAAAATTAATCGTAAAGTTTATCGGTTTTTTTTGCTGCTCTCGACCGCAATTAAATGGAACGGTTCACTTTTGTTTATATTGGGAATATAGATTTGCCGGCATTTATCAAATGCTTAAAGCCCAAACCCTCATTTTAGATATCTGATATCCATTCCAATCACCGTATATAAACCGAATGGACTGAACGAAATCGCGTGACCAAATAATTTTTTTTTTCGGCTGTTATTATCGGTGACAAATAGATAAGTTTGTTGTGTCAATTGAACACACATCAAACCATTTTGTGTGTGGTCGTTCAGAGTTGGAAAAACCTTTTTTTGAAGATGGCAATATCCGAAAAAGCGTAGCAATTCGAAAAGTTTGGACAGCAATGGACCACTCAGCACTGTTCATTGAACTGGTTTTTATTTTTCAAATAAAATATTTATGCTGTCGTGGCTGGGGAGAGTTCATGCCAAAAATTCTATCTATCGTTTGGCCGAAGAAAAACAAAGTTTTCCGTTGTCGTTAAAGCAGTGAACGAAATACTTAATGTGGAATCGAATAAAAATAAGATATATTTTGATGAGAATGGAAATCGAAATTGGAAAGGTAGACTAAATGAAATGCGATTGGTGAATACAATTTGTTGCTACATTTTATATATCGAACCGGCTATATCGTTAAATCCCAATTGAGATATTAATTTGGTTCAATTGACAAATAAATGTCGTCCACACGACACAACCTTTTTTTTATCCACGTTTCAATGAAACGATATGCGCGATTCGTATACGTAAATCCATTTGACATTTTCTGTTTTGCCATTCATGTTACATTCATGAGTTCAGATTATATCGCATTGACTTCCATGAGCCTGTTTGCTTTTACCTCTTTCTCTCTCTCTCTCTCTCTCTCTCTCTCTCTCTCTCTCTCCCTCTTTCTTTGAGTGTGTGCCATTTTTTCAAAAATCGAAATTTTCCAAACCCATACTCGGTTATTCACCTTGTGAGAAACACACACATTCAACCAATCTCGTTCAATTCATTTCAAAACTATTCAAATGTGATAATAAAATATGTAATTAATTAGAGTTCATGGTGAAATTACTTGAAAATGAAATAACAGCCGCTACAAATCCACACATCGAGCGAGCGATTTGATTAGGCAAAAAGTTGAAAATCAGTCAAAATGCCTCACACCATAAATCCCCAATAAAGTACCATATAAGTTTCAATAAAACCGCCCATATGAGAATTGTGTGATTTACAAATTACTTCGCTTAATTTACATAAAGCACCATCATCATCATTGCCGTCGTCGTCGTCATCGTCGTCGGTGTTCGCTCACACGATGCGACCGTACGTACATACAAATCCAATTAGACAATTAACGTAGTATTTGGCATTCGGTTGATTCAACGTTGAAATTCATGATATGGAGCCGCACCCACCCACATTTCGAAATTTCAGACTATAAACAACCATTGTGTTATTATTCAGCGCCAATTATTATCACCATTCAAACCAAAAATGATTGATTCGTGACATTTTGGGTTTGCCAAAAGAATCTATAAATATTCTCTAGCTGCGCTGTGATACAATTTTCCATTTTGAATGCGTCTGATAATGTCTGCTGGTATTTTCAGCGATTGTATAATAAATAACCCTAATAATTCATAATTTCAATTCGTTTGCTATGAATGATGACATCAATGTGGCGAAAAATGTATAAGCACAATTTTCACAGAAAATTTTCTGTCCATTTGTTTTTATGCATTCGAAGAAAAGAATTCATCTGCGTGTCGCATTTTCGATCGGTTTGGTGGGAACACTCTCAGTTATGGCAATAGTCTAATGGCAAATTGACTGACGACCAGAATGACACTCGAATAAATTACCGATCTATTGCACGCAATACAACGAATTCAAAGTAAAAACAACCTCATTAAATACGGATCAAGTCGATTAACTAATTAATTCGATGTTTGTTACTTTCTCCCACAACAGGAGAATATGTTGTAAGACTTTTGTTAAACCGTGTTGATCTGCTTCACGAACATGGTTCAAATTTTAATGGATTTTAACATACTTTGTTGTGCAAGAGATAACTTGGTGAGATCCGATGAGGATTTGAATGTTTTTAACTTCAAAAGTGACAAAATGCTATCACTGCCTGACACATACTCATCCTTTTGAATATATATTGTCAAATCATAAAAAACTCCGGAAACATAAACGAAACGAATAACTGAATGAAGTGAAACCAAATAATGAACAAAAATGTGCACACGTTTTACGCATTCAATATGTTTGCATAAATATGTTTCGTCTCGTAAAATGTGATATAAAATAATCGCATTCGAATTAGTTTATGATTTCATAAGAATGATTTCTTTGTGTTGAAAACAAAAAAGTTAGTCGTTGCTATGCGTTTGCTGGCAATCGGTCCTGACAGTTGTGCTATGCTCATAATCACACCAGATCGCAATGATTTTAATGGCTGTTAGTTTTTGTTTTATGGAAAGTAACGGCGCTTAAACGATTGTCACAATCAAAATATGGTTTTGTGCGGTGGTTAGGTTGTCGCTGCTGTGTGTTGTTTTCGGTATTAATAATATTTTTTTTCGTCGTCATTTTCTATGTAGTTTGCTTTCACTTTATTAATATTTCACATGTACAGCAAACAGATAGTTGTGTTGCCGAAGTAGCATTTAAAAAAAAAAAACAAACGAGAATCATGCAATGAAGAAATAAAAATGACATGACAATGGTTTGCTCCAAAGTAATGCCATTCTGTATATATGAGTGTGTGTTTTATTATAAAGAGAGAGCGTAGCGTGTTTAATTACATGATAAATGTCGACAATAAATAACTTAATTAAATTGTCTACCAGAAACAGTTGAGCAAACAATAACCGACTGTGACTCGGTCTAACTCTAGACACACTGCAAACCATGCCTTCACATCACACTCTTATCCAATAGGTAATTAAGAATTTTCCTCGTCTTCGATATTGCTTGCACTGCATGCATTGGTTTTTACCAATGTGAGTGTTTCTCATTCCCGGCCAATGTATTACACACACTCTCGCTCACTATTTCTTCATTCGGAATGTGAGCACTTTTTTTCTCTCTCGACGATCGTCAAAAAAAGGAGACAGAAAACATGCAGGTTCACATAAATAATATGGACGGTTTTTTTATGAAGTGTTCGTTATACACTATGTATATCTGTATCTTTGAATTGATTCCCTGGTATGACATCCAAACACTAAACAGTGATATAATTTTTTAATATCATACAGCTCGACATTAATTCGAGGCTTTAATTCATCAACCACACCGAATTACAGAGATAGACTATTGTTTTATGCATTTGATTTCCCGGCGCTGTTTTGTTATTTCTTTTCCTTTTTTTTCCTTATTGTTTCCCTTCAATTGATGCATTATGAAGAACCGACGAAGCGCGATAAAATTTTTGTCCGGAATGAGATATTAAATTAAGAACAGACAATTGATATTTATGTTGTGATCGGTCGCTTTTCCGACGCACCGCAACACAATTATCTAATTGAAAATCTATAAACATAATCAACGAAATCTATTTTAAGTGAGAACTTTTATTAGAATAGACCATGATCTTGACGAACACAAATAATTAATTATAAGCATTTTTTACGTCAATCGAAATCGATTGTTCAAGGAGAACTAATTCCAAAGTTTTACAAAAAATCCAAAGGGTTCATTTGGTCGTCGAAAACTTGATGACCAAAAAGATCCAAAATTTCATCAAAAACCCTAGAAAATTGAAAGAATTCACAAAATCAACAGAATTTCTTGAAATTTGCTAAAAGGTCATTTCTCGAACTATTCTCCAAAGAGGGGAGTGTTGTTAACTGGGACCTATGGTCAGAAGCTATGTTCCATCCACGAAATTCGTATCGTCAAATCGAAAAAATGCACATTTTAACGCTCTCTTACGATGAATTGAAAGTACATTGACACCAAGAGATAATCATT
The DNA here is from genome assembly GCF_009176525.2 of Contarinia nasturtii. Lineage (NCBI taxonomy): Eukaryota > Metazoa > Arthropoda > Insecta > Diptera > Cecidomyiidae > Contarinia > Contarinia nasturtii. The sequence continues at coordinate 6,317,467 of NW_022198046.1, forward strand.
TTAATCAAGACTTCGAAAGAGAGAGAGAGAGAGAGAGAGAGAGAGAGAGAGAGAGAGAGAGAGAACTGATCATCGGGGTGCTTGGATTTCAATTGAAAATCAACCACTGTGAGTGCATGCAACTGAATTCGATGATGAAAACAGATATTGTTGGCATCGATGTCATTCAATCAAATAATCAATTGGTTTCACGAGAAGCATGCCGAGTCGCATTTATTTCTCCAAAGTCTAAATCAATTAAAAATAACAAAGATACACAATTTTTGCTATTTAAAGCCGCCAATACAAATAAATCATCAAATGATGATGACTCAACATTTTAAATTTGTATAAGGCGAATATTCGAACAGTGACCAATTCAGGAATTTTACAAATATTCACTGCATTCAAATGCAAATTGATCACTCGAAAAATTGCGTTGCAAAAAACCGCGCACTAGAACACTTCATAAACATGATAGACATATGCATGTTCTGTTTATTTAATTCATTTAGAAATGACAACAATTGACATGAACAAGTTTCAACTAGATTTAAATCAAAACATTAAACGAAATTTGCAAAATGCTCGTATGCTCCAATTCAATTTGTATTCTTTGTATGTTATTCAAAATTAGAAGAAGTTAGAATCAGCGAATCATGTTTCGTTGGAAAAAGAGTGATTTATTAATTCGTTCAAATTCGTTGCGACGCCACATTCGTTATTAGAAATCGTCAGTGTTTATCTGTATAACTGATTGCAATAGATTAACGCGATTGATTGCATACACCAGAAACCAGCTGAGCAAAATAACTCTCGTATAATCAAATTAATGCTCTTATACTTTCTTCAATGGTTCGCTTTCGTTGTCGACATGAAATTGCTAATAAGATGACTTTCTAGGGCATAAAAGAGGAAAAGCTTCTTAACGATTTCATTCGCTTTGCAAAATGAATTTGTCCGGTTGAATGAAGATTTCATGCGCTCGAATTTGGTTGAACGAAAAATGAAAATCTGCGATTGAATAAATCATTTGAATTTCGTGATGTAAATGAAATCACCGTCACTCAAACAGATTTGATTATCGTAGATTTTCAAGGAGAACAACAATTAAGATTCGTCTCGAGACTCATGCATTCTATTAACATATATGTGTGTGCACTACTAAGTTGCACGGTGTTTTTTTTTCGAAATGGCCATAGCAAAACTGCTATTAGAAATCGGAGCAAAGTTTGTGATGCACATGAAAGCGCATTACAATCGAGCTCGCTTTAGTAACGAAGCTTGATTAATCGTAATTAATTTCAGTGAGTTTTTCAATTAATTATAATTGTTTTAGTTAACGATCATTTTCAGTGGTTTTCATAATTGCACACATTTAGCGACCGATTCGTTTCACTTGATACACATAGACCAGATCACAGACAAAGAGACTGATGAGCGCGATGCAATCAATGTTCAAGTGGTTTGGTTGGCACATCGTTGAATATATTTTGTTGCACATATTTTCATTTTGTAAATGATATCTCTGATATTTCTCACGCTCTCAACAGTCAGTTTCAATTGCGCCAGCCATTTTCAATCGTTTTGGGCCGATTTAAATGCACATACACACACACACACACACTACCGTACCAAACAAAATATAAATTTGTGTGAGAGAATTAGTTTGCCGCTTTGTTGATCCACAGCAATTAATTCATTGGTTTATTCATTGCAGTGTGAAAACCATTCATTTTCGCCACCAAAAATTTCAACATTTCACTGGTTTGAACTGTGAATATTATGATCTCGATGTTCAAAATAAACAGTGTCAACAAATTGCCGTACGAGACAAAAACTGGTGATTTTGCAAATCCTCCGGAAATGAGCTGATTTTTTGGTAAAAACGATGACGATATTGTTTTTAATTAAACACAATTGAAATGGGTCGCTGGTTTTGCATGACTCAAACCGGATCCATATTTATCGCGCTAAATTTTACCGCACATTAGCGGAAATGATACAGAAACGGAAATCAATTGAATGAAAAACATAAAATCTGTATACACGTACAAGAACATTTTCATTCAATTTGAAAATGCTTCGAAATGTGGAACTCATCGTACTCCATCGTATAATGGAAATCTCTTTGATAAAAGGATTGTGCTTTATCTATCGTCCTTTTTTGAATTAGTATGCAAAACTAAAGAAAACAAAAATCGAAATTCAATTCGAAATACTCTTTTGATTTTGGCTCGAATCATTTTCCATGAAAGTGGTTTTTAATCTTTTTCATTCGGCAGCCCCGACTGAATTTTAGTTGTTTGTGTAATTCGTGTGTTCAACTCGGTTTGTTCGATCGAAACCCAGCAAGTGGATTTAAAATAAAACTATTTCGTATATAAATTTGATGCGAATTTTCATAAATAAACCCAAACGCTCGAAGCAATCACTTGTTATCTTTAAAATAAGGACTCTGATGGAACAGATGTTCGGCCATCGTTTTGCATTACATGTGAAACGATTTTGTGCACAATGTGTATAAGTGTCTGATATAAATCATTTTTCGAAGCGACTGAAGACAGCAATCTCATTTTCAATTTTGATTCATGCCAAAGAGATCTTTGTCGATGCTCAACTCATTTGCATTTCAAACGAATTCGATTTAAATGCAAGTCAGAAAAAAATTGTGTGCTCTCACCGCTACTTACGCACCGCATTGCTCCGTTTTTCTCCATAACCACATAATTTTTCATTTCTGTTTTCAATTATTGGTTCAAATGTGAAAAACGGGTTCGCTTTTTTTTTCTCGGTGTGTATCAACCAAATAAGTTAAGGTCGTGTGGCAATTTTGTCCTCTGGATTAATGTTACCAACAAGCAAGTAAGTTAATCAAATTCAACTCTTGGCAAATGGAATTTTGTTTTCGTTTCCCATTCCGTCGATTTCAATTATTTTAAATGCCTGCCGGATTTTCCTTCTTCTTTTCTTAACATTTTTCACATCACTTTGTAATTTTTCATTTTTCGTTCAATGAAACCGATCTTTTCATGGTGACGAGAGAATATTTTTTTTTTTTTTTTTTTTTTTTTTTTTTTTTTTTAAATGAACCGAGTAATTGCAGAAAAAAATTCATTCGAAAAAGTTAATTTCTTTTCCACGTGATGAGGAGAAGAAAAAAGAGCCATTTCACTTTGATGAATAAGAAAGCACATTTTACTGCAATATACTAGCTGACCCGGGCTTGCAGTTCATGATATATTTTTCATATTGTTTTGTCTCATGACACCGAACGTGAACCACTTAATAATCACTTTTTTTAAATGAGCAAAAAAGGGACTCAAAGTTGCGATTCTAATTATTTTTTCTCTCAACTTTTTTCTCGTTTCAAACGATTTGCGTGGGATATATATGAACCCCATTTATTTATTTTTTTTCACTTTTTTTAACTCTCGCTCAAAGAGAAATTGTGTCCAGGAAAATGATTCACCCTTTTAAACTTAATATTAGTTTCGCTTCCTGAATAACTTACAAATATAAATTAGACAACAAAAAATTGCACAATTTACCAAATAAAAAAAAAAGTCAAGTGATTAACAAGCGACAGAGATGCGAATGTGACATGAAATATATTTGTTTTGTGTCATATCAAATTAAAGTCGCCGAGAAAAATTAGCAACTCGGAGATAAAAAAAATTTAACAAATGATTTGTTAAGATGGAGTTGAATTTTAAATCGGTCATGTTTTCAAAGGATTTGAACAATAAGTTGAGTCTTGAAACTTCATTTTTGTAAGAAAATTATAAATTAGAAAGTTAAGGTGATTCTGGCAAAATAAAAATGTTTCAAAATTAAAAATCAAAAAATATAAATTTCGAACTTGCATTTTTTTTATTTCAAATTAAATGTCAATAGCAAAATAAAAATTTCAAGTTTTTGTTATCAATTAATTTAGTATTTTATCTACAATGTTATCCAATTGTTCGAAAGGCTAATTGTCAAAAAATAAAATTGCTGTACATCAATTTTTTTTCGCTTTGTTTTACAAATTGCAACAATAAAATAAGGGCCTTTGGTTTAACAGTTTCCGAATACTATTACATTGATTACAGAGAGTATGAAAAAAATTTGTTAATCATTCCTAAGCTAAAGCAAAAGAGAGTCTTCATCATTGTATTACTATTATAAAACACAGACATTTTTTTATATACATAAAATTGCTAAATTGTTCAGCGAATTTATGCTTTTTCGTCTGAGACGGCGGTAGCTCCTGAGACTGCCGATTGGTTGTCGGCACCCACGCTGTTGCCATCTGAACATGAAAGGCATGGGAATTGTTTGAACAAAGCTTGTCTGTATTTCGGATGGCTGATACCATAGATGATTGGATTGTACACAGCGTTAGCCTTGGCGAAGAGTGATCCCCAGATGGTTGCCTAAATAAACAGCATAAAACATGGTTTAAAGTCATTGAAAAGAAATAAATAGAATCAGTTGAAATCAATTTTTACCAATGGTGAGATTGGTGCCCATTCGAAAACTCCGGTGAAATTGATGATCAAGTATGGGGTCCATGCCATGAACCACAATGAGATGGTCATCAAAGCAACTTTAGCCAAACGGCATTCAGCTGAGGTTGCTTGAGCTTCGGCTGAACGCAATGAAGCGACGTTCATTTTTTTAGCTTGTTCTCGCATGTTCTTCTCGTGAGCTGAGACAGCCTAATTTGTGGACAAGATAAAGGTAAAAACCATTGAGTTAACAAAATGAGTTTGTTTATGCGTTCGACGACAAATGCTCACTTGAACAATGTAGAAGTATGAGTAGATGATCAACAACAATGGTGAAGTGTAGACGAAGAAACTGTAAACCAAGATGTATGAACGGCTCTTCCAGTCTTTGGAAAGGTAGTCAGTACCGCAGGCAGTCATGTTGCCTTCTGGAACGTATCTGTTCCATCCAAACATTGGAGCGAGGGTCCAAATCAATGCGAATGCCCAAATTCCGGCAATACGTAAAACAGCACCTCCATTTGAAAGTGGTTTAGCCGATAAACCCTTGACGATAACATTGTAACGGTCGAAAGCAATCATAGTCATAGTCCAGATAGATGCACAGCCAAACAATGATCCCAACATAGCGTAGATTTCGCACATGCGTGCTATCGACCGAGATGAATAAAAAAAAAATATATTGAATTCCCAACAAAAAACAAAACAAGATATGATGAAATGAGCTTACGTCCGAAATGCCAGGTCTCGTAGTAGCAGTTGACAACCATTGGTGGCGACATAGAAGCCATCATTAAGAAATCAGAGAAAGCCAAATTGACTACAAAAAGGTTGGATGGGGTTCGAAGAGCCTTTGTTGTGGTGAAAATTAGAAGTACACAGCCGTTTCCAAGAGCTGAGATGAGACCGAGGATGACCATGGCGAAACCTAAGATCGAGTGCCACAATGGGTTCATTGGTGGAAATTGATACCAATGTGGATCGACGAGGTGAAGCATTTCAGCTGGGACTTTGTCGACGACGGTGATGTTTCCGCTCATCGACTTGGTCAATGCTTCAAAATGAGGTTCCAAGAAGGTAGCCATTATAGATCTTTTTTAGTCACTTATAATATTCACTGTCGTTGAAATGATAGGATCAAAAGAAAAAAGAAACGGTTAAAAGATTTTACACAATTTGCAAAAACATTTGAATATGTACCAATTGAAGGCCTGAAGAAAATCGCACTAAAACGAACTACTCCAGTCTTAGAAAAAAATAAAAATTTCACCGAATTAAAACAGCTTGGTAGTTGAATTGTTCCGTAGGACAACCAAAGGACAACTTCGCTGTTTCTCGATGTTTGCAGCGTTTTTATACTCATTTTTTCCATCAAGTTAACCACCACATAATTTAATTTGGACACAAAAATGAAAAATCAATTGATTTTATTAAATTTAGACTATTTTGCAGACACTAAACGTGCATCAACTTACGCTAAAAACGTCGACCTTCGAATATACAACCACCTTGCAAAGTGGCATACTTGTAATTTAGTTAATGCCACAATCGATAATTATTAATATGAAAATATAAGAACGAAAAATATCGGTCGACTTGCAAAGCATTCGGGTAATTGGATTAGAAACCATTATTCAGTTAGCTGTTTTGTAGAAGACCTAAAAACGAATTACAACACAAAAGTGCATGCACATGAAGAAACAGAAAATGTATATATTACTCAAGTTTTTCTTCAAGTCGTCACAACAACGTCTTATTATTAATTAGTGCGGTTTTTAGCAAACCAATCGATGACTTTGAATATTGACCATTTTGTTGTTCACAAGAATTCAAAGTGTACACTACGTTTGTTCAGCTATATTTTAGAAAACTGGTGTTTTCCAATAAAAAAAAAAACAAATTCCATTTGTTCAATTTATTTTGATTTGTTATTTTTAAATTAATTTTCTTCTAAAATAAGTCGTCTCTCATTTAGTTTATAGCGACGTAAAAAAAGCCTCCATTTTCTCTAAAAAGTGCATTGTAGTTTGTTGGCGCTGTAATTTGTCATTTCTTTTAATTAAATGAAAATAAAAAGTTCATTTGAAGCAATTAAGCGCAAAGCTATTGTGTGATGACATTTTATGAGTCATGCATTGCTTGTATGAGTTACAAATTGAAATAATGTGTGAGCTGCAATTAATCTAAATTCAAGATGAAGATTCGTTTAAATGATTTCAATACAGTTTCCAGCTAAGGAATTCATTTGATTGAATTTAATTCATTTGTTTACTCCGAGCCGAGGTTTACACCAAACACTCAGTGTGATATTGTGTATTTTGCATATAAAACCTCAACGTCTCGCCCTAACTCATAGCAAACACTCACAAATGCTCGAAATATGGGTAATACGCATTGGTTTGAGTTGATTTCAAGTGTTGTAAGATGACCACTAATTGTAATTACGCACAATTTAAACGAAAACTGTGAATGCGTCGGAATAAAATCTATTTATTAACTGTGGGTGTTGAAAAACATCGATGTATCAATCATATTTCAATCAACTTCTATTTCACTCATTGTCGTGCGTTGTATTGGTAATACCGTTGACTGATTCAATTCAAAACCATGCCAACGCTATAAAATGTTTGGTTTTAGATTTGTTGATCATTTTAAAGCCAAATAAATTGACGATTTATTAAAAAAGAGGAAGATGGTCATTGATTTAAATTTAAAAGACAAATAACCTTGGCGCCAACACGATTCGTCATTTAAGCAAACATTTTTCGAAATATTTACATTGATTTAAGCCGTTTCAATCGGATCATAAGTTAAATAAGAAGTAATGAATCGCGTCTCCATGGAACGTGTCATTTGGTTCAATGTGTATCATTTTGAAATTGTGAATCAGCCACCGGAAGCGGTTAATCATTGCAGAGTTTGTTTTTAAAGCGGTTTTGCCGCGTGCTCGGTCACACGTCTTAATTTACTTTTTTCCATACCCCATTCAAAACGATTGAAATGCTTCTTTCATTCAAGAGGAATATAAATCTTAAATTCCATTGTCAATATTGACACATTCATTTTCTACCCTATTGAAACTGTGAATTTAGTCATTCAAATCGTAACCATCATATCATTTGGACATAGTTTAAGGGTAATATTCAGCAAATAAAGGTAAGTAAAAATCGCTTCGTCGAAAAAAATCAATTTCTTGAGAACCGAAAATGTTACGGATATGAAAAAAAAAATCATTTTGGTTTGGAAATGTGATCATTTTCAAACATTTTGATATTCAAAACCATGCACTAGCATTTAAATACACATTGAAAATAGAGAAAAAAGATTAAAAACCATGTCAATCCTTGTGGGAATCATTATAAACAAAGCAATTGAATAAAAAGGTGCCTGAAAAAGAAAAACAATTTACCAAAAACCCCAGCTCTCAATAAAAATGCGAAATTCAAAGACGAGAAGAGAAAAAATCACACAAGGCAGAACACAAGTGCACAATTTTTGCAAGGATTATAGTCTGTTTCGACTATATTTATTTTATTTTATTGTTATTATGTCACGAGGTAAACATTAACAATTTCAAAAATGAAACGATCATTATCCGGCAAACGTTTAAAATGAAATGATAATAAAGCCACTAAATTTACATATTTTCGATTCATGGCAACGCACACAAAATGTGCTCCATATGAAAACGGAATGATTTTTGTGTGGAACAAATTTTCGTAAATGTAATGTATTTTTCGTTGAATCCACATTGTGATTCAAATGCGATAGCAAAAGGAAAAGTAATCAAAATCATTTTCACTCCACCAGTTGTGGCGAATGGTAACCGTTTTTTTTTTGTGGGCAGGAGGCGGCAACAAGACTGGGATTTCGTTCGACAATTACATCGACCACTTTCTAATTAAAGGATTAGACGCAACCCGTTTGCACATTGTTCAAAATTACGAATTTGATGATAAATCTGAATATTACCAGTATGAACAGTGGCAACCCCTTGCAACAATCAACAAATGGCACAAGTCATGAGCGCACATTAAAGGATTACATTGAGAAAATTTCGGTACAAAATGCTACTTGATGTCACTTTTTTTCGTATGTTACCATGTAGACGCGCATAGTTTTCATTGATTTCACCACATTTGCAATGAACAATTGAAAAGAGTCGGTGCCAAAAAGTGTTTATACACCCGTATTATGGGTATGAATCGAAAACGATTTCACGGCACAAGATTGTAATCACTAGAGACGGAGAAAATTACAGACTTCAATTTTTGTGTCGATTTTGCTTCATAAAAGAACTCCATTTATTCACAATCTCTTTTCTCCGTCTCTTCATAGAAATGAACGTAAAGTTTTTCAAGAGAGAATATGTGACTCTGAATGTTGGCAGAAGATCCGAACGAATTTTCAAAATAGAGTGTATTTTGAAATGAGCGAGGGAGAAAGAGAGAGAAAAGATAGGAAATGGCAACTTCAAAGGATTTCGTAACATTTGTCTGCTTATTTAAACATAATCAATGGCTATAAAATTCAAGATTCATGAATGATAATCGTTTTATTATTTTCAATGGTAAATGATAATGGTTTTGAAATGGAATTTTTCATGGAATGCAAAAAACCAAAGAACGAACGAAACTTTCGATTTGTTTCAAAAGGATTATTATTCGTTCGAATGGCTTGCATACAAATTACGTTCGACAAATTACAGGTTGATCATCTGTGCTTTTCTATTTTCTATCGATTTGGCTGGCGGCAGTTTAAAACTTTTTTTTTATTGCTTGAACATTTGCATCACTTTTAAGTTGAATGTAGTGAATATTCGATGCGGCGCATCATCGTGCAATGTTTTAAACAATTAAATTCGAATTTCAACCGAATACCAATAAATCCAATTAAAACATTCGAAACCGCAAATCAAATTAAATGTTACAAATGACGACAGTGGACACACATTCACCGCCATCAATTTGGATTTATTGACAAACCAATTCTGTCAATGAAATTAAAACAAATTCGGTCGGCTTCTTTGATTATCACTCTGTGAACAAATTCATATACATAATTTTGTAATAAAATTAACGAGAGAAATAAAAAATGCTCAAAAAAAAAATCATTTAAATCTATTAGTTTTTGATCGATTTTATGGTCGTCTGTCTGTTTCGAAATGGGAAACAAAATAACAAAACTACAAGTTTAAAACAAATGGTTTTATGTAAAGTAAATTGCACCCACATAAACAATGAACTGATCAATTGGGTAAATTATTGATTACCACACGCACGCAATCTAATTCAACAAACTCAACCGCATGCGGACAAAGATGGATATTGCTGACATCGTTCTACTGGTCATGACTTGGCATGAACAAAGGTTTGTACTTGAGATTTGAGCGATACAAACAAAGAGGAAATAGTCGTGAAAAATATTTACTCTTTTTTGCGACATAGTTGTGACATCTTCTAGAGTAGGTATTAAAATAGGAATATTTTTTCTTTTCATGAAATGAATAGATATCCTTTTCAAACTTGATAAATATTTTCTATTTAAAAATTATAATTTCAATCCGAGTTCAAAATGCACCCCTTTCCAAAATTGAAAACTACAATCAAATGCTTCTTAAATTACTGTATTTTTGCATGTGCGTTTTGCGCAAATGTAAATATTGATTTAGCCTTTCAAATTGGATCCACTGTATTCGGTAATTGTGATTCAATTTACCGTATTATTAGTGTTCTTTTATGTCGCATTTCATCCGATTGTGGGCAATACTATTATTTAACTTGGTTACTAAGCTGTGTGCATTGGTCGTATATGTTTGTTGTATATATTTCAATCATTGATTACAGAGTAATTTACGCCCTTTGTGTAAATATAAACTGAAATTACTTGAAAAAAGGCACAAAAAAATAGCCGTACTGAGCTCAGAATGCTTATTGCATTTGGTTCAAACGTGTTAGAATATTCATTGGTATACACATATATTCACTATCTAAAAATGAATGTTTACACAGTGGCTCTGGTTAGCAAGCAAGGTTGACATATGTTCTCTAATAAAAATTATATGATTTCTGTCATTGTTTCACTGTTCGTTAGCAAGCCTGAACTTTCGTTTTTAACCCCTTGTTTGTTTGGCTTTGATCCGAATAAAGACATACGTCGCACAAATACACACAGTACAGCAAAGGACTTACATAAATATTGAGTTCATTGAATAATTAATAGGTGACCAAATGCACGGCTCTCAATTTTTCTATTCCAACAGCTTGAATAAAAAAAAAACTTGAATTTAATTGGCGCGTCACACACTAATCTGCTGTGAAATGACTTATTTTCTCTCGTACGTGTGACATTTGTGCGATAGATAATAATACACAATCTCGTTGCTTTTATATGATTATCACATGCTTGATTTTGTGTCAAAAAATCGATTAAGTCATTGGATTGTAAAAGGAGAAAAATTTGCACTCTTTTTTTTCGAACGCATCTGTTGTTCCCATTTTGGCAATTTAAAAATTTTCACTCAATGTTTTTTGCAAATGGAAAAAAATGTCAACGCTTTGAATGATGGATGTGACGACCAAATTTTTGCACAAGGCTCATTCATCATAGTGCAATATTTTCATCACAATTACCACAAAAAAAATCGAATTCTACGACCCATAAGGATACTCGTGGTTATTTTCCAACTGAATATTGTAATCTTGCAGATTAAAATCTAAACACAGCAAGAGCGCATAAGGAACATTTTTTTATCTCTAAATTGACATACCTGTGTCTTGTGTATATCATTGTGTCGACAAACATGTAAATGAGCAATAATTACATGGCCCAAAAGGCGTAATTTTCCATTTCATATGACATACACATACACAAAACATATTCAGCAGTTGACTGCACCTCAATTAACATATGGCGCTCTCTACTATGCCAAATGAAGTGGTAACGTGTTAAACGAATATACACCGTGCTTAAGGGGTCAATGCGGCCTAAATCAAATATTCAAGATAAAAGTGCAGGTATTTTTTTCGATATTTAATTTCAAATGCAGTCCATGTCGTTGTTATTTATCCCTTGTTAATCTGTTACAAAAGACATCAGACAAACCCCATTTAATTGGTTCTCGTGTATGAAATGCGATAAAATCAAGGTGGTACCACTTTCCAGAGTAAAAATGCGCGTTTAGCTTGACTTTTTATCAGTTACCAATTTGTGCAATACAATTTAATTGAAAAGTTCGTTGCGTGATACGATCCGTGTGTCATATGTTTTGATGCACTTTTTTTTTAAGGTGATGCATGCAATTTTTTCGCAATTAAATACCATTCCATTTTGAATGATTCATTTACATTTAAAATTTAATCGATGAAGATGGGTTTGGTCTTTATAAAAAATCAATTTAATCGCTTACGAATTCGTCGCTTGATTAGAAAAGAAAGAATATTGGTGTTAAATTTGTAGATTTACGACTTTGTCTGATGTTACCCTCATTAGTCTCTCACTTTTATCTTATCTAAATAACGAGCAATAATAAATAATAAACCAAAATATTCACCTCGATTCGATTGAATTAAGAAAAGAGTTCAAATGTCGTGCGACTTAAACATATCGAATTGGATAATTGGTTATCTTCTCAGCAATTGCACAGATAGTTAATAGGTCAAAACACGAGTAAACGCAACCATGATACAATAAAGGGGACAAATTAACTGAAGTATCGATCAAGTCTCACTTTTTCTCATCAAAAATAGAATATATAAAACAACAGAATGAAAAAATACAATTGCAGGTTTTTTTTTCGTTATTTATTCAATAATGAGGGTCGCTCATTCCGTCAATTTACACCGTTTACGGCATACGGTAACCGATGTGGTATGTACACCACATAAATACATTCACTCGCATTGTAAGGCTTCTGTGTGCATACGGGTACTTCATTGTCTCTAGAGATCAATGAGAACACAAATATTGATATCATTTTTTTTTAGATTAGAAATCAACAAAAATAAAGAAATTCAACGAAAAAACATATTAAGAGATTGGATTTAGACGGAATTCAATGGAAAAGGATTTAATTTATTACCCTTATCTATTTTTGATTGGCGATTTTTATGTTAAGTTAAACATTTTGCCTGTGACAATATTTTTCAACTGCATCGAAATTGAAAATGTTTAAAAAAATTAAATTGGAAGTATCTTTTTTTTATGTGGGAAATATTATTTAGCAAACTTTGTACTGAAAAACAGGCAGCTGAAATATTTGCAGAAACGTCATTTTTTCGTCTTTTCATGAATTCAATATTGAGACCATAATTTTTACTAGGTAAGTGTGAGAAATTGCAATATTTTGTTGATTTCTAAGATCTTGCTTTAAAAACAATACAAGAAATAGTACTAGGGCTGTCGGATTTTGTAATCCTTTCTGGTATTTTTTTCATGTCAATGCCATAATTCGAAATTTTTATAGATTTTAAATTCAAGTCAGTCTAAACATCGGCAAATGGTGACACTACCATTCTTGTTAGAACTTTCACTTTTCTTGTTTCTTTCGTTTATTTCCAAGTTTATTCATTCACGCGACTATTTTATGTTTGTTATTTTTTATAAATAGTTGCATGTATAGTTGATGACAAAATAGATGGTTTTTGTTGGTATCAATTTTTTTTTTTCAGATATTGCTAAAGTGTTTTTGTGATTTTGTGTTTTAAATTAATCTGAGAAATCAAATGATCATAAATAAAATTGGAAACGATAACAATGTAATTTGTACGATAGCCTTGGGTAAGTGATTTTATTGTATGGTTTAATCAATGACGTGGATACATATATACCAACAAGCGAATGCTCTCACTTTTCGGCATTTGTGTTTTAACTTATCATATGCCGTATGGTATTTTATGATCGAAATATAAGTTCGAATTTGTTGTATTTGCACAGTATAAAACTGTTTCTGCTATCAATCAGCTCACAGTTCAAAATCATAAAATTATTATCGTGTGATTTTATTGGGTCTTTTTTTTTGTTTGTGTGTATTTGTGTTGAAATGCATATGAACTGAAATGTGTCTCGATTTCTTTGATCGCGTCAAAAATCAATTATTATCATTATACGAAACTCATTCGCCATGATTAATCATGTTATCATTCCGATACCCGAGGAGTGTTTATCGCTGAAGTGAAATTGAAATCTGATTCCACTATAATCCATTGATTTCTGTTGTCAATGTTAACAGTGTGTGTATGTGTGCAAAAAAAAAAACCAAAAAAGGACAAAGTGTAATGCTGCTAAAATGTTGCCTTTTTGCCAAACGATGTTGTTTTTCTTTCTCCTTCAATTGAATGAAGAAAAAAACGTGCGTTACCATCGCTACCATTCCAGCTCATATAGTTACGAAAATCTCCTGATCTCGTTGATTTAGCTGACAAAAACTTTCTCAAAAAAAAAAACACGAAAAAGGAGCACAAAAAAACGAACGTCGTCAAGTAAACAAAACCAAAACACCTCTCCTCTTTTTTCATCTCTGGCATGTTGGTGGCATCCATATGTACGCATATATAGAGAAAGATAGGAGCATATGTGTGGCGAACATATTGCTTCGACTTCACCAGATTCTTGTTGTGATTGTGAGCGCGCGCGCATGGAGAGAAAGAGAGCCGAAGAAAAAAGACGACACAAAATATCAGCGTGGAAAAAAAGCGTTTAATCTCGTTGCGAGTCTATCGTGATATGTTTTTCGTATGTGACCGAAAGAGCACCACATCCATCCGGTCGTGCAGCGTGATTCGGGATATATTATATGAGACGTCGTATCTCGTTTCTCAAAGGTTTGTACATGAGCACACTTGAAATGCGAATCCAAATAGTAACAAGCAAAATATGCCAATCCATGCGACTGACGACGGTGGCGTATTCGGATCTGCTTTTCGGATTTTTATAACTTGCCGCGCGCAAATGCGAAAACCAGAGTGAGAGCGAAAAGAAAAAAAAAACAGAAGCATATACAACAGATTATTCCACTCTCGCTCTCTTTACAAACAACCTGATTTTTCGCTCGTTGATCCTGGTGTGCTGTATTCCGTTTTGAACGAGTGGTGAATAGAGAGGAGAGAATTCAGCAATCTAACATAGCGCGCACAAACAATGCACAACGGACCGCCTACAAAATGGCTTCAATGTGGACGAGAGTGGGAATCACTGTTCTCCGTATACGCGATTCAAACGACAGCACAACAATACCGGGGCCGGGCATAGCATGTTTATGCATGTATGCGTTGTGTGTACGTATATATGTTGGTGCTTGTATGGGTACAGGCTAAATCAGAAATCTCTTCGTATGTTTTGATAACTGAAAACGCGATAAGCTAAAAAAGCATATGTATGTGCACGAACTCCTCTATTGTATGTATTTATATGAGACGTCACACGATTGTTGTGTATGATCTATTCGCCGCATAAACGACACACCGACTCACACTCGCACTCATTCTCTAGCAATCATTTTCGATTGAAGCCCGGCTCGATTCGGTTGTGTTTTTGTTTATTGTGGCATTCGATCGTCGAAACGGAAGTTTCATTATACAACTCATTCGGCTACGGCTTTTTACTGTCATACAAAACGGACGACGATTCCTTCTTTTGGTTGCCGCCGAACACACGGAATCAACAAGGCGAACGCTGTTTTTTTTTTAACTCAAGCGGACCATCTTCTTAACCATCATATACATAGAGCCGTTTCGTTTGAAGCCACCTTTGCTTTTGAGTGTATATTATTCAGCTGTGTGTAGTTGTAAAGCAATTTCAGTGTCTGTGAGAGAGTGTTTGAATCGGTAGTTAAAAGTGGTTTGACGCTGATATTGCCAATGCACAACCATTTTTTCGCTCTGACCATGATTTATTGTTATTCCTTTTTTCCATCTCGCTCTCTCTCTTCTGCTTGCTTCGCACGCTAAGCTAAACGATTCTTAAACTGACATTTTAACTCTTTTTGTTGATCAAAAAGTGTTCGTCGACCGCTCTCAGTAATCAGTTGTTATCGGAATTTGTGTAGTGATAGTCGCGATTTCATAAAATAAAATAACACTTTATGAAAAGCGACAGTGTTTTAATCATCATTTGATCGCGAGGGAATTTTCGAAATTTAATTTTTGTTTAAGATTTTTTTGTCGAATGTGCTTTGAAAAATGAACTTTACGAAATTTGTGAGAGCATTTTTGTGAACATTTTTTTTTTGAAACAATAATATTGACAATTGATTAAGTGCATTTAAAAATTGGAAAATATTTCTAAAAAAAGCACGAAAAATATTCTTTTTTTGCAAAACACGGTGATTTTGAAAAAAAATAAAAAAAAAACTTAAAAAAAACATTATTTAAAAAATTACTCGAATTGTACAATAAAATCAAAGAAAATGGATGTATCGACTATGAAAACATCACAATTACCATTGGATTTTTCATTGAATGTAAAAGCTGATGGTTTAACAAATCTCAATATTCAAGTGAAGACAGCCGAGCACGGTGCAAGTATGTTAATATCACCCGATAAAAGTTCACAGTCAGCATTCAAAGTTGTAACACCAAAACATGCCGACGGTAAGTCAAGATCTGATTAGAAATTATCTTATAACAGTTTTCAAGAAATAGATTTCGTTTTATCAATAACAACAATATCGCATTATGAAGACACTATTGATCAGTTAAACAGAAACACGTGCTTTCATTCAATTCCGTAATAAATAAAAGGCTTGACTCAAAACGACGGTCATCAATTTTCCTGATTTTAGTTTAAGTTTTCCCATGTTTTATGCCAGTTCACAGACACATGCATTAAACTCAGTTGTACGAATCGTAGAAAATGATGTGATTAATCGGTTGAATCGCATGAAAATATTTATGTGAATCGACTGAAATAAACAAAGTCATCATTTTGTGAGTAAAGCAATTTTTTTTCTCCCGTTTTTGTTGTCGTTTGTTGTCGTCATCACATGGTTTTTCCCAATGACATTTAAAGCATATAGTGCGCCGCAACTGTTCTGGTGAACACATGTCACATTTATTGAAGTTACATTTTTTTCCTTATTCAAAAGCTGCTGAAATGTTTTTCACATGGAATTATGGAATGTGGCCGGTTGTTTTTTTGTTATTTGTCTCTCTACAAATCTTAAATGCAAATGCGCGACAAACAGATTCATTAGAGCCACTTTTTTTGCACGTGATTTGGATTGTCGTTTCTCTCGTTCTTTTTTTTCGAATATGTTCGCCCTTTAGCATACAATTAATGTTAATCATTTTTAAAAATCATGTCTCTGCTTGTTGTGAAATGATAACTTGAAGAGAAAGAGTGAGTGAAAGAGAAATGGCATTTGTGGACGAGATTTATGATTTTTGATGCTGCATTTTATGGTTATGCGTCGTTTTCTGCACGATTTATGAGTGATTTGGTTTTAACTCAATTCTCTTGCATTCCATACAAGTGATGAATATTTGATTGTGCTCCACACTTGGGCTTCTCACGTTTGCCTGCTGACTCAACAAAGCAGAAGTCAAGGATATCTAAATATATAAAAAGGATAATGCGAATACATCAAATTAGTTGCAACAAAAATTCTTCATGCGATTTCTACTTTTCAACAGCCACTCGAGACCATCTAATACACAATTTATTTCATTTTTATTCATTTGAGTATCTAATTTTGATCAAACATTTCAAGATTTCATTGGGGCAACTTGAAAAGTTTCAAGGAGATGAAAAACATAGAAAAAAGAAGTATAATTTGCTTATTTGTGCTATAGATTTGCGTCATAGTATTAATGATAAATGCCCAGTGGCGATTGCCTTGATTCGTCATCAGGATTGTGCTGGAATGGATGTTATCGTCATCGGCTGAGAAAATGTAGCAAATCCAAAAGCAATTAAACGCGCTGAATAATTATATCTAATGCGTCGCATTCAATTTTGTTTATAACATTTCAAAGGAATTAGACAACGTCGCCATTTGTTCAACGTTGGTTGTTTTTTATTCGCCAATTTTGTCATTTTATGCGATAAAACCGATGGTATTTACATGTTTAAATCGCTCGAAAAAAAATGAATAGTGAAAAAAACGCATTCAAGAGCCATTAAATAGCGAAAAAAATAACATGCAAAGCGCCTGTTTGGCAGTAATGACTGCAATATTTCAACACATTCGTTTGTTCGCATCATCAGATTCATTTCATTTTAATAACTTTCAACTAAAAACGCGCACATACTGCAACATCGACGGACCAAAAAAAAACGTGCTCCAGTTTTATTGTAAAAATCATTACCATGAAAAGGCTTGCAATATACACAATTTTTACAAATAATAATTTGTCCTATATTTGTGTGTGATGGAGACAAACCGAGGAAAAAAAGTGCCTCGAATCGAGTAATCCATCCGCTGCGTGCCATATGGTATGCATTTAATGATTCAAGCCACAGCAGTTCCGTCGAGCATATCAAGTAACGTTCATTTGACGCTTCATGTATCAATTCGATGCGATGACACTAGATACAAACTAGACCGAACTAAGCGAACTACACTAACGAAAAAAAATTGACAGTTTCTTTCATAATCGCTGTTTAGTTGGTTATTTTTTACATATGTTTGTCCTCAACAGTGATGGATTTATGATTTCAATTAGAATAACATTTGACCACATGGTAATAATCCCAATAATTGTTTCTCTTTTTTGTTTTTTGTTTTACTGTCGTCGATTAATGAAGACGCAACCAGCGACGTTTGTTTGGCTGTAAAGAAAAGGGGGAACCATTTGAACATATTGAAAAATGTCTATTTTGCTTGGAATTGAAAGTGTTTTTATTATTCAATTCAAGTTGAATTTTATCCGGCCAAAAGTGAAATAAAAACTCTTCTATTCAGTTATGCCTACGCAATTGTGATTCACCTACGCAAACAATTGTATCGAACACTGCAGACAGCATGACTAACAACCGCAGCAGTTGAATTAAAAATGTTGTCCAGTCAACAGAAATCTGACTCGTCGCATATATAATAATTTGTTAATGTTCTCTCGGCAATAACAACGAAAAATTTAATCATTTTATTATTGTTTCAATTGAAATCATTTACAGTGGCTAGTTAAATCAGTACCAAGTTACCGAAACCAGTGAATAGCGAAAAAAAAAACAAAAATTGAATGAGCAAATCTTTTGGAAATTACCGCTCCTGCCGCTTAGTTGGCAAACAGAAAGAATCGTATATTTGTTACGCAGTAATGACCTTATCAGCAAAACTAAAGAGAACACTATTGGTTTTAATTGACGCATCGCTAAATATGTATGACAGAATAAGTTGCTCATTTGGTAGTAATAAACACTTAAGGGTTAGAATCGTTACGCATTCATTGTATTTTTATTTTATATTCGGCCACTTCATGGACCGAGATATAAAAAAAAAGAAAAAACAATGGGTATTATTACCCTCGCGTTGATTTCAACTCGAAATGATTGTAGCGCTCACAATCAGATAAATAAATTACAATAAATTAAAATTGTCCGAGAATGGCGCACACACATATACTTGTGAATAACATAGCCACAAGCCAAGGAATGGAGCTCCTTTTTTTCCAAAGATTTTATTACTTTTGTATGGCCAATGAAATGAAAATTAATGGCAAGAGATAATAATGATGCCAGCATTTTAACGTATGGTCGCCTTTTTTCCACTCTTCACACTCGGAACATAATTTTTTTCTATAAACTCTCGCGGCCTCGGCAATTCTACTGACGAATTAAGAACCAGAAGAAACAAAAGAGACAAAACGGAAAAATTGCTTCTTTTTTCCACACAAACATACTACATTCGCTTTCACATTCACGTTTGTATAATTATCGTTTTCCTTCTCGCTCTACCTCCCTATTGTTTCATAGAGTTTTAATTCCAATGGTTATATATATATATGAAAGATGATTTTACAGTTTTCATTTTCGAAATCACTCGTTTCGCTTCATTTAAAGCAATTAAATCAAGAATGTTTTGTAATTAGAATTATTGGTGTTGACTTTGGTGGTTGCGCAGTTTGTATGCAGCAGAGCACCATTGTTGATTTGTATACAATTTTTTTTGTTGCTTTCTATGATTGCTGTCATTGTCGTTGCGCGCTGTTTCATTGTTATAAATTTCGATTTGAAGGATCTGAGTTCCCTTTTATCGGGCCCGTTCGACATGGGTCAACACAAATGGATTTTTTCTTCTTTTTTTATTTCCAGTGTCTTTTACATTAATTCCATTATTGTAGTCAGCGGCTGAATGGCTATGCGCATTATTTTAATAAGATGATTCAGATACATACATTAACGGTCGTTGTTTTTTTAATTAAAACAAATTAAAATCGAGCGAAATAAGAAATAACATAATTTAAAGTGAATTGGCAACGAAACACGCAATCTTAAATTGTAACATTCGCTTGAAAAGCGTATATCCGTTCAAATCAATTGAAGGCACACAATGATTTCTCACAGATTTTTTATTTTAATCTTGCAATTTGATTTTAATGATATTTCTGTTCATTTCATTATAGGAGCACGCAACGGTCTTTTTCCATTCCCGTTAAACAGTGAATTTATAAATAACTATCGTCGATTGTATGCCGGACCAGTTCAGTTAACATCAATCATGAATGGCAACGATTTGTCGAAATCGCCAAATCGACGATCACCAGTCGACTCGAAACGACTTAAAGGTAAATCAAAACAACTATTTTCAATGTTACTATATCAAACACTTATATCATCATCGTTTTTTTCTTCTTCGCCACAACAATTGACAATGATAAGCATTTTACCTATTATCACGTAATTTACGATTCAGATATGGTTTATTTTATGGTATGCATTAATACTATTAATTTGATAGATGGAAGAAAAAAAAAAGCATATCAACAACAATATATTATTATAAATCTGCGCGTGCGATCGACAGACAGTAGGAGAGTAATGGAAACTCTTGAAAAGAAACGCACGATTTTATTGAAATCAAATCGGATTGAATTTGTGATAACGCACGCTGATTAAAATTCAAACAAACATGAAATTGTGATTAAAACCATTGAATTGTCTATTCTAAACAACACAGAAAAGTAATTCATATTAAAACACTTCATGTTCAGCCAAATGACATATTTCATAGAAATTTCGTGATTTAATCTTTGACTTTTGTGTTCACATGTACACACTATCGATTGTTCATCTAATAATAAGCATTTCATTCATTCAATTTAATCGGTGCCGGTTGACCGTATCTAAAGTACTCAAAACGCAATAAATCTCTTACGATATCGTTTCATTTAGTGTAAATCATAGTCAATACCAATAGACAAAATCGTTTTGTAACTCAACTGATTTGTTTGTGTTTCCCGTTATGCTCTTTGAGATTGTCTCTCTTGCTCTGCTCGACAAAAAGATTCAAGTGTTTATTATTTTTTTGTTTAAATCAATTTGCGCGATCGCTGCTCATTGCGTAATCGATAACGAAAAAACATATGTATAATTTTGATTGAATCTATGAACCCGCACAATCAAAGGTGATCACAACCAATTATATGCATGACGTGCGATCGATTGTTTAGATCCCGTTTCGCTCTTGACATGGTCGATTTCTGGTCGGCAATATATAAAACGGTTTTTTTCACACGCAATATGTGCCCACAGAATTTCCCAAAAAATTAATACAAATTGACGAAATATTATATCCTATGTTGTGAACCTTATGCAAACAATATGGTATCGATCATAAAAATCTAACACATTTCGAAAATATGATATTTGAACGCGCCTGCGTTCGCCGATCATTCTTTGCGGTGCGCACACCACCAACATGGTCATAAATCATCCAATAGAACTGTGTGTGTGTTAGCTTAAACGCTGTTTTGCGTCTATGATAAGATTCTGATTCCATGTATATAATGCCGAATCGCGTTTGTTTTCTTTCTGCTCAACATTTTTGTCCTTTGCACAACATTCAGTCGTTTTATTTGATTTTTGTCTTCATCGAAAATAAATGCTCGATAAGAATGAATTTTTATTGCTGCAGATCAAACGCATTTCACACATAAACCGGCAACTTTTAACACATTTCTTATTGATTAATCGATATTACCGCGATTTAAAGTTTTTTTATTTGGTTTATTTCGGCAACGAATAAAAAGCGTTATGTTTTTATCAAATTTCATAATAATTTGATAAAATTATCTTGGTTTCATCAGTTTTATTGATGATTGAAGTTAAAAATAATAATTAATCTCAATGAAAAAAAAAATGTTCATCATAATTTGTAATCAAAAAGCAAATGACCAATCAAACCAATTACACATGCACATTGATTAATGAGAGGAATTTCATCACAATTTGCGACCGAGAATCAAGCAATTCTTTGAAAATGGAATGTGATTTTTATGAAATCGTCATTTCCATTCACTTGTAACGGTACACAATGCAGAAAATATGGCACAAACAACCATTCAAACAAGTTCATATCTTGAAATTGATTCAATCGAAATTATACTTTATTTGCGAAAACACTAGAGTGATACAAGTGAAGAATTTGTGACATTCACAAAGTTTCAATCTATAAATTGACTTTCCATAAATATTTTATGGGTCTTTATTGAAAATGCCGCTTTTATTACATGACCAATAAAAACCGATTGTACAATGTTAGCCATATCGCGCTCAATAAATACCGGGAACGATGATTCAATGGCACCGAACGGAAACGTGGAATTGAACTCTTCGTCCGTTTCGTTGATCGGAATCGAATGTAATCAGATCAATTTTTGATTGGAATCATCCGGTTTGGAGTGCGCGTCTTGTGTGGCAAAATCGCAGAGGAAATAAATATTTTTTTTTTTTGCAAGCAAACCACATACGCACATTGAACCACAAGCACAGCAATGAAACTTATCAATCAAAATACAAATCGATTTGTCGCTTATGGCAATTGATGTGCAATTCGCAAGTAATTCGCTCTTCTGGCCAATCATTTCGGAGACAGAAAATCATTTAATCGGCTTGTCGTTAAGATGTATACATCTTGTGAGGTTTTAATGCGATTCAACGTCAACAGATTGTTCGTGGTCGGGCAAGACATACATTTTCTTCGTGATCGTCTCGTCGATGGTGACGACACTGGCTACGATACGAGCACTTTTGCTTTCAACACATTCGACCATTTGCAAAATCTGGTTCGATATTGTTGTGTTTTTTTACGTACATTGCGATTAATCTTCTTCATCTGTCGCATTCAAAATGACAAATGGTGAATCCATAACAAAGAACAACAATCACCAAGCGCAAAACAGGTGCAGTAGAAAAACAAGTTGCCCATAAAATAATAATAATAAATGAAAATTGAAAAAGAGAGCAATCATTTTTTTTTCTCTCTCAGCGTCATCAACCCCATTTCAAATACTGGGCAAATAAATTTCATTGCCGGAAAAAGTATAGTACATTAACACTGAACTCGGATGCTTGCAATTCAATTCAATTGTATGTCACAAAGATTTTTTCCCTTCGTTTTTGAGCGCATGGAAATCGGCGGTAATTGAGAGCGTTTTGTTCAACAAAAAGGCAACCAATATGTTATAAATCTGCTGTACAATTGAAACTTACCCACCATGATATTTGATGTGTGTGTGTGTCTGTGTGTGAAGCAGCGCCGATTTGCCGTTTCATCCAGGAAACAAACATAGAGACCCGTTCGAATATACCGATGATACAGTCTGTGTGTATGTGATACTATACATTTAGATCGTAAATGCGGAAAACATTTAGCGCGCCCATTCAAAATGATGCTCGGATATGTTTTTCAAACATTCTTCAATTTTCAACGGTGATTGTTGATAGTGTGAATAGCTGTATATCGGAACCCCTCTTGCATGCATTGTGTACATATTGCAAACTGGCTGTGGTTCGGATGATGTTGGTTTTCTATTGAGTGATTTCGGTGAATGGAATATTCATTCCGTTTGGATTGTTGTTATTATTATTAGTATTCAAGGGGTCGGCACTCACATCGATGAAACACGGCAATAATAATAACGACACAATCGAACCCAAAATGAGAGCAACATCAGCAGCAGTTACAATCATGATTATTATTATAATCCTTAGGGATGTTTGTTTTGATTATTTACGCTGTTTGAATATATTTCAGTCGCAGGTTCACCAAAGAATTTACACATTGACAATTTCATTTTTACAATTTCACTTCGCTTTCTTTTTTCACTCTTCGTTTTTGAGCCAATGCAATATATAATTTTTAATCACAGTTTACATGTTTGATACCAGACTATCGGATTTTTTTTTGCATTTTTTAACAGAAATTTGTTTGCAAAACTGAATACTGAACATGACATTTTTTACATGAAAAAATACTTTTTTTCGAAACACACAAAGCCGTTTCTTTTACACGAACGTAAATCGGTCGTATCGTTTCTGTGTAATAAAGCAGATATGGGCAAATATTTAAACAGGCTTTTTAGTGTGTACAAACAAGACACAGCGGCGAGAGAAAGAGGAAAAAAAACCATTACGGTGAAGGGTTTTGTGTGCTAGTCGATTTACATGGTGGCATGTGGCCAAAATGGCGTTCGTTTTGCATGTTCACCTTTGTTTGCACATCTATTTTAGTCGTTTCTTTGTTTAAGCGATCTGTGTCATTAACTATAAACTAGAAGTTGATTTATGCGATAAAGTCCAATAAAAAACGTCACTGTAAAATCGACAGACATCAAATCACAACCAGGTAAAGGAGACAGAGAAGAACTGCATGTATTTGTGGTCCGTGTTATACAGAAAAATACACATATTTAGTGATATTTTGAAGCGATTTTATGACCACGGAAAGCCGATAGTAATTCCAGGTTCACCGATTATTAACAATACAGACAGTTGAAATTATCATAATCGCAAAATACACAAAACTCACTTTGATTGCATTTTAGTGCTTGGCAAACAAGAGCGTTATTTTTTCTCTTTTCTATTTACGATTTTATGGCAAAATATTTTGATTTTCCATGTGCAATTACATGAAAAATCAATATATAAGCGACGATTTTGTTTGGAACTGATATCATAACGTGATTCGAGTATGTCTCGACAACGCAAATCCTCCCAACAAAAAATTTGCTTCAATTTGGATCGCATGGACAAATGCTTATTTAATCCGTTGGATCGAAATATGATTAATTGATTACGGCACAAAGAAAAACATATTGTCAAGGCTAAATTCTATTCTTGATAATAAATCCGAATTTAGAAGAGTCATTGGTGACTGTGTGCGCAATAGTGCCATATAAAATTGTATGCACAGGGAAAAAAATAGCGCACAAAATAACAAATCTCTATTAAAAATTT
The DNA here is from genome assembly GCF_009176525.2 of Contarinia nasturtii. Classification (NCBI taxonomy): domain Eukaryota; kingdom Metazoa; phylum Arthropoda; class Insecta; order Diptera; family Cecidomyiidae; genus Contarinia; species Contarinia nasturtii. The sequence continues at coordinate 6,342,333 of NW_022198046.1, forward strand.
ATTATGTATTCAGAGCAGTTGCAAAACTGTGTATGGCAAGATAATTACATCGAACCATATTATTCAACAATTTGATACGCATCCTGATTTTGGCTACAGAACAACACACAATGATGACAATCAGTCAATTCGTTTGTCATCCTCCTTCTCTTTCTTCATATTTTTGCCCAATGCTGTTGCTGCTGTCGTCGTTCCCGTCCATCTGTATCCAGTTTGATGAAGCGGAAAGTTGAAGCGATTTAATCGACGAAGGGTTATGAATGCATACACATTGAATTCGATACTCGTTTAACAAAAGGCGTAATAAATTAACCGTATCGATTCGTTGCATCTACATACACAAAAAAATGTCTCCTCAGTCCAATAAGGGATAACATTTAATTTAATTCGTATTTAATATTTATGGGCGAGAATAATTAGCGCCTAAATCAATATTTTATTAAGCATTTTCGCATTATCATCTCTCAAGAACGTATCATTAATCATGTACATTTGTTTTAATTTCTGTGCTTGTGTCGACAGAACAACTTAATTTCAGTATAAGTCGTTTGGTGAAAGGGCCAGATTCAGATGATGAAGACAACAACAACACCTACGAACAAAGAAATCATCATCGCACACAAGAAACAAATGGTAAAGTTACACCGCATTCAGAAGTTGAATCCAGCTGCAAAGATTCATGTACAAAGTCACGCAGTTCGTCACGGTCTCGATCACCAACTCGTTCATGTTCAGTTTCACCCGAATTGGAAGTGGACTCACCGCCGCCACCATTGCGAATGAACGAATCACCAACTACAACCAATATTTTTCAGGTGAATAAAACTTTTTTCATCAAAACTATTTTTTTTTCTTGTAAAAATAAGACTTTTCATTAAGTGAAAAATAAAAAAAACTTCTTTTGAAAACGTTAAATCATTTGTATGTTAACAGAATGTGGTCAAGAAATCGGAAACATTTTCGATGTCAGCGCTGCTAAGAGAAGATGGGCCTCGTGCTCCAGTTAAATCGCCACCGAGTACAAATATGGCATTTGATGCATTCCGTACAACCACTTCGTCAAACTACCCGCCAATTTATGACCAAAATATGTTGCATCATCGACCGCTATTCCATACATTTCCATGGTTGGCAGCGGTTGCTTTCCATCAAGGTCAACAGCCAAATGCACCGGCTGGCGCTTACGGACCCATTGGACACGATGATTTGCTTCGATTTCGTAATCTTGTCTCACAAACATCAACATCTTCAGCAGCTGGATTGCAAGGACCAAATGCGGCCGCTGCACATTTAAGCTTTGCCCAACAGCATCACATGCATCATCATCATCATCACTTATTTATGCGGCCCGGAATACCATCGCTTGGTGACGTTTATTCGTGTGTTAAATGTGAAAAGATGTTCTCAACACCACACGGTTTAGAAGTACATTCACGCCGTTCGCACAACGGAAAACGTCCATTTGCGTGCGAATTATGCAATAAAACATTTGGCCACGAAGTTAGCTTGAGTCAACACAGGTACGTTCCGAACCATGAATTTTCAATAAAAAAAAAATAAGTTAATAAAAGAAACAAACAAAATAATAATTTGAACGTTTATTTTGTACCAGGGCCGTTCACAATGTGGAAAAGGTGTTTGAATGCAAACAATGCGGAAAAGCCTTTAAACGGTCAAGTACATTATCTACACATTTATTAATTCACAGCGATACTCGACCATATCCGTGCAGTTACTGTGGCAAACGTTTTCACCAAAAAAGTGACATGAAAAAACACACCTACATTCATACCGGTAAGCATTTCTATCCACGTATTTGATTTTGTTTGAAATGGCAAAATTTAGTTTGTATACCGAAGTCTGGGCGCAAGAGTGAAGTAATAAATTATAGTTCTAAGTGAAGGGAACAAAAAAAAAATAATGTAATTAGCTAAAAATCTTTTCTCTGTTTTTCCATTCGGCTCGATCAAATTTAATTGAATTTTAAAAATTGTGTCTTTATTGAGACATTGTCATTGTCGTTGAAATTATCACTTCCCTAAAACCACACTTTATTGATTTTTATGGCAGAAAAATGTATATGATTTGCGGGTGCTCGCGCAAGACAACCCACACAATGATAATAGAATTATTCCAGAAATATGATCTGGGGGTACGGTTCATTTCACATCAAATACACACCAGTCGCCGATGCGTTTTACCAAACCTTCACAAATAATGGAAAAACCAACATAATCAATTCTATTTCCGATTGTCGACAGTATTACGTTACCATCAGCAGTAGCTCAATTTTATCCATATCTAGTCATAAATCGGTTTTTACTGATTTACACCCGGGCAGATGGATGCATTTACAACAGACAAAGACAATACCATATCAAATAAAGAGCGAAACGAAAAAAAAATTGCCCGGAAACTTGTAATTCAATTAGGTTGAGTTATACGCTGAAATCACTCTATTATCTCGATTTGTTTTCGATAATAAAACGTACGCTAATGGCGATCGAATGCGCAGCAAAATCGATCGGGAATATACGAATAACTGAATTAGACAACTTCGTTTGGAGTTTGCAACTTTTCGCAAAAAAAAAATCACTATCAAACGAGTCTTCAGCATTGATTACTCTGCACAATGGATTTGTGCAAAATTGATTTTTGGCCATGGAGCACAGACAGAGAGTGGAATGTGTTTATTGTGTACTTGCTTTGAAATTGTTTAATTTGCCCATAATGTTAATGTGAATGTTCCCCGGTTTGAGCATCATTTGACATTAAATGTTGGCAAAATACTCCATACACAGCTGTTCGTAGAGGACAAGAGCCTGTGCGACGACGCAATTGTTGTGGAAAATGAATCGAAACAATCATAGGAAATGAAAATAAAAAAGAGAAAATGTGCAAGAAGATGTGGCAAAAGGCAATTACGTAAAGTACTCTCAATGGATTATTTCTATGTTTGCTCTGTTTCGGTAAATTTATCAATTGCAAACGAATGCGAGCGAGTGTATTGGAGTAGTTTGCAAATAGAATCAAACTGCTTTGTCTCACAGCAGGTGATGATTGCACTTTTGTTTCAACATACACACACACATACACTCATACACCAAATTCACAGATAATTGTGTCACAATCGTTTCACTCAATTTCTGCTCCTATTCGGGTAAATCTTAGACTTGGACACTAGTTTCGAAATTGATTCACAGTCGTCATTGGCTGTGAATATTTCGATACACATGAAATTCGATGCTTTATGATTGTCGATTTCTTCGAAATACAACTCTGATGGGGATAGTAATCAATCAATTCACATTTCAAGAGATGCTAACATTCTATCGCTGGGGAATATCAAACGATTTTGTAATTAATTCCTAATCGCAATCGTGCAAATGTCATCGAAGGCTTAACAACCCTATCAATTCTCATGTATTCTATACGCATCAATTTGCAATCCTTTGAACTATAATGTATGATTTGAACCTCGAAACTCAATCTCTTTAGTAAATAATCAAAGTAAAAATGTTTTCAAACAAAACAACCATGTTTTCATATGGATATTTTCTTTTTCTATTGAATACACATGTCTATTTTTACCTTTCTTTTCGTGAATTCGATTTTTTTTCTCGTGAATTTGAACCTTTTTTAAAAATGGACTTCACTTTAGAGTCTAAGGTTTGAATCCATTTTAAAATGGAAACCACACAAATTTAGCGAATCATTTTGTACTGAGCCGAATTAAATCGGCAAAATCCGGTTTTCATAAATAACATTACTAATCCATTGTAAATCGTATGGCACTTGTTTCGATTTGGCATTTGGGCTTGTTATTTTTTATTTAAAACGAGACTTGTTCGCTTCGTTTTGTATAGGGTTTGAGATCATTATCATCGGTCTAAATCCGACACATGTTTTCCTACACACTTGAGTCATAAATGGTTACAATTCCATTCGGATAATTGTATGCGAATGTCCTCGAGTTAAATGCCAGAATCAATATCACTTGATATTTAAAACAACATGCGCAACGCGTGCACAACAATAACAATCGCGTACCCTTTTTTATTTCACGAACAAAAAATGTGGCTGGCCAAGAAGAAGGCAAAATGTTTATGCATTCAAAATTGAACTCTCGGAAATGTGACTAGATTCGCACCTTGCTCTCTATTTTTCCATTGCTTTAATGTATTTCAATCTCTAGATACTTGATCTCTGGACGGTGAATTATTCTCAGCATTTTCGATGTCAATTATTCACCGACTCACACACACAAACACAGACAAATATTTATAATGGGAATTCACCATAAAAATTATTATTATGGGAATATTTTTTTTGGACATGCAACGACTTTAAAGCATGAGCACTAAATTAAGAGATTTGTGTGTGTGTGCTCGCGCAATGCGTGTTTGAGTGCTTGCCAAACTAATATTCACGATTTATAGCAAACGAGAGTCCTTTGAACTATACACCATTTAAATGGAAACGTGGGCACAGCAATGCATAGCAACGACACATATTATTGATTACCACCATTTGGTGTATGTGATTATGATTACTGCTGAATATCAAGTCTGCAATGCCTTCGTGTGTATTTTTTTTTTTTCACGAGACACAAGAATCAACAGTTAAATATTGGTCTTTGTCAGAGTTACTAGACAAAATATCTATAGGATGGGAATCGTGTGCACATCAACAGAGTTCATTGTGTAAATTAACAATACTAGGCGTTTTTATCTCTTGGGACATCTTTCTGTGATGTACGCGCGCACTCCGTCTTTTTTTTCGAATGTGTACCAGCAACGTTGATGCCACTTCGTTTCGTTGCCGACGTACGCGCACAATGTTTTCAATCAAATAACAGGAGTGAAAAAAAATATATAATATAAAATTTGGGTAGGGTCTTGACACATTAGCTTTTTTTAATGTTGCCGTTTTGCACCAGCACATAAATGCGCGTGTGAGAAAATGAAATTATTATATTTCTCGAGCATCGACATCACTCAGCAAACTATACTCCAATTGTAGTTCACATCGTTTTTTGTCTCTGTGGTACGATGCACTTTTTAAATTCGTAAATACACTTTGTGCTCTCTTTCCAGGCGTATTGAATTTCTAATAAAATAAAAAAAAATACTACACACTACATAAATCGAATCAAAAATCACATATGCATAAGAGTTAATAAAGACAATAATCATTGACGGTGCGCCGTTTTATCGAGAAATGAGGGTGATTTGATTCAATTTTCGTATTTTTTAATTTGGAAAAAATGAACGAAAAAAGTGAGGGAGACGGACATTTACTTTTAGTTTGATATATTGAAGTAAACGCAAAATAAATTTTCTACCACTCGAAATTTTTCCACCGCATCGAATTATTTCTTCCACATTTTTTTATGCATAGAAGTTCAAGAGACAAAGAATTATTAAATTAACGTTGAAACAAACGTTATTAAATTTTGGAAAAATTCCAATGATGGTAAAGAATTTCATTTGTTTTCTGTCATTCTGGGGACAAAATTCACGCAAAAATTGGAATATAAAACTTATCGATGAGTTTAAAATATATAATTTTTTTTGATAATTTCATCGTTTTCTTTATTGTAATCATAAAATGGCCCAAAATATTTTAACAATTCATAATTATTTCATTATTAAATATCCATAACTCCAAGTTTGTTTGAAGGCCTTGGTGGAAGTGTTGTATCTAACAAAATACCAGCCCAGTTGATGCGTTGATCATTATAAGCTTGAATATCTGATAGTAGCTTTTGAAGACATGTTGCTAATTCTAGTTGTTTTCCTCTTAGTGCAATTAGTGCGGTGTTTAGTGCATCCAATTGCGCTGTATCATATAATTTTTCACCATCAATTTTCTTCGTTTGCAAAAATAAGGTTTCCAATTCCTTTTTGAATAATTTAACTTGTAACAAATATTGTCTTTGCACAATAACTGATTGATCTATTTTGGCATTGACTTCATTTACCAATTGATGATATGTAGTTTTCATACTTTCTAATTGATTATTAATCTCTGACTCGCGTTCAAATTTTTTTCTCTTAAATTCATTAAGTGCCGATTCGAATCCTTCTATATCATAGTATCTTGGTTCGACCGAATATACCAGTTGTATGTCATAATAGTATCTGCCAATTTTTACAATATCTTCCTTGTATGCGGTGAGCACAGCACATAGTCTATCGCATAGATTATTATTGGCTACGGTACTAACTCTTTTCTTACACATATCCTCTGCATGAATATAGGAGATAGTCACCGCTTTTTTAAATGACTCAACCCAGGTTGATAATATAACTCCTCCTCGAAGATTTTCATGACCTTCACGTGGAAGAGAGAATAATGGTTCAAGCTTGCTTACCAAATCACTCTCTTCACTTAGTTTATTGTCCAATTGCTCAAGTAGTTCGCAGTAGACTGCAGGATAACATTGGCAGCAGACAAAATCAAACTGAACATGATTTATGATTTTCAAAAAAATTGAATATTTTTATTAAAATCTTAAAAATGTTAGAAAATAATGTTTCGATAGAGAAAATTCAACTATATAAATATCAGACAATATATTGAATTAACTGGTCAGTTGAGCTGACAGTACGTTAGCCAGCTAAATGGGCTGAAACAATAGACGTTATTGTTTTAATGATGAATCACTTTTCTTGTTTTAATAGAAGTGATTGTTCATTATAACAATAACTTCTATTGTTTTAGTCCATTTAGTTAGCTAATGTACTTTCAGCTCAACTGACCAGTTAGTTCAATATATTGTCTGATAAATATAGCTGACGTTTACCTGGTTGAATATTGAACACCACACGAATAGCGAAATTACGAACAGCTTCATTTTTCTTCTTCAGAGATAGCAGTTGAGTAGATAAGTACTTGTAGCAAAATAGATTCAGAATCGACTATCTCGCGCAATAGATTAAAGACGTAAATCGATATAAAAAAAATAATAACAATGAAATGAGTTTTCAAAAGGCGAAGAAATGTCGCTTGACGTATTACTCAGACATTTTATTTGAACTCATTGAATTATTAAAAAAATTTAAAAAAAATTAAGGCAAATTGATGATGATGTGACATGTTTTTCCGAAGTAATTGTGAATAATGTGTCAAAATTAAAACAAATACAAAACAAGTTTTTTATTATTCTGCCGAAGACGTTGATGTTTGAAGAATTTCAGTTGTTTTCCGTCGTTCAAGAGGTAGGGTTTTAAGTATTACTCATTTGTTGTTTTACTCTACAAAAGAGAGACTTAATATTTTCTGATGAATGCTAATTTTTATTTCGAGATTTTCTCTCAAGATGTTATTACTGTTCATTCATTCAATGATATCTCAAGATCGATTAAAGGGTATGGCGGTTTTGTTAATAGATGAACTAACAGATTAACTTGCACGAGTATGTTTGAATAAAAATTCAAGTAAATGTATTTTGATGATTTCATCGTCTTTTTTATTGGGATCACAATAAAAATAAATCAATTTATGGATTATATTATTAAATTTGCATAACTCCAAGTTTGTTTGAAGGCCTTGGTGGAAGTGTTGTATCCAACAAAAAACCAGCCCATTCGATGCGTTGATCGTTATAAGCTTGAATATCTGATAGTAGCTTTTGAAGACATGTTGCTAATTCTAGTTGTTTTCCTCTTAGTGCAATTAGTGCGGTGTTTAGTGCATCCAATTGCGCAGAATCATATAATTTTTCACCATCAATTTTCTTCGTTTGCAAAAAAAGGGTTTTCAATTCACTTTTGAATGATGTTGCTTGTACCAAATATTGTTTTACCAGTGTAACTGATTGATCAATTTTGGCATTGACTTCATTCACCAATTGATGGTATCTAGTTTGCATACTTCCTAATTCACCATTAATCTCTGACTCGCGTTCAAATTGTTTTCTCTTGAATTCATTGAGTGCTGATTCGAATCTGTTTATATCATGGACACTTGGTTGGGCCGAGTACACTAAGAAGATATCATGATAGACCTTGCCAATATTTGTGACATCTTCCTTATAAGCATTGAGCACATCGCATAATATATCGCAAAGATTATTATTGACTTCGGTACAAACTCTCTTCCTACACATTTCCTCTACATGAATATAGGATATAGTCGCCGCTTCTTTAAGATATGATTCAACATATTTGTTGCTACTTAATTTACGTCTTTCTCGAAGTTTTATAAGACCTCTAGATGGAAGGGAGAATAATGGTTGAAGCTTGCTCACCAAATCACTATCATTTCCAAGTTTAATATTCAATTCTTCAAGGAGTGCAGAGTATACTGCACTTTGGCAGTTAACAGATCCGAACTGGACAAAATTTGTGATTAAAAAAATACATAGATGAAATATTATCAACATTTTGAACTAATAATAAATTTTTGATAAAGCTAGTGAAACGATGCTATACCTGGTTGAATATGGAACTCCACACGAATGCAAAGATTAGAAACAACTTCATTTTTTTCTCCAGAGATACTGATTTGTATGCCGATAAATAGATAAGCAACTGTTGCAAAATACATTCAGAACCGATTTATATACAAAATTTCATTGGCGTCATAGACAAAAGATGTAATTTTCCATTAAAAAATGAAAACAAAGCGTGTTCTTAAGAGTAGTGAATTTCTATTGACTTATTGTAAGAGAATTTTAATTAAAATTGGTTTTAAGGAAAATTTTGTAATGAGGCTGTAAAATGTTTAATTTTTTTTTTTCAAACTCGAAACAAATACAAAATAAGTATTGCGAATGTTAAGTTGAAATTTTCCACTCTTATCGTCAAAACCATGGGGCGAATCACGCTAGTGAATACTAGAAAAACTAGTAAATCTAGTGCGAATAATGACGTCACAAACGAAGCCAACTTCACACCAAAGGCCATATAGTTTATATGAAAAACTACTGAGAGCCAACTTCACGCATTAGAATTTTCTAGTTTTCTAGTGAAATCTTATTAAAAACTAGATGTACTAGAATTTCGTGACTGACCCCATGGTCAAAACACACGTTAGTAGACTTTAAAGAATTCCATTGATTTAGATTTCATTCGTTTTCCTCGGTTCCAAGGTGGATTCAAGGTTTTTTTTGCATTGCTTATTTCTTCTTGCTTATTATGCTTATTAAAATGAAACAAATTATTTTGATGATTTAATCATATATTTTTTTATTTTGATATTCAATTCATAATTTTAGACTGTTTTTTTAATGTCCCATAACTCCAAGTTTGTTTTGAGGCCTTGGTGGAAGACTTGTATTCATCAAAAAACCAGCCCATTTGATGCGTTGATCATTATAAGCTTGAATAGCTGAGAGTAGATTTTGAAGACATGTTGCTAATTCTAGTTGTTTTTCTCGTAGTGCAGTCAGAGCAGTGTTTAGTGCATCCAATTGCGCAGACTCATATAACTTTCTTCCATCAATTTTCTTCGTTTGCAAAAAAAGGGTTTTCAATTCATTTTTGAATGATGTTACTTGTGCATTGTATTGATTATTCAGGGTAACTGATTGATCAATTTTGGCATTGACTTCATTCACCAATTGATGGTATGTAGTTTGCATATTTTCTAATTCACCATTAATCTCTGACTCGCGTTCAAATCTTTTTTTCTTGAATTCAACGAGAGCTGAATTGAATCCTTTTATTTCATCGGCAGTTGGTTCGAATAAGTACACTAAGAAGATATCATGATAGACTTTGCCAATATTCATGACATCTTCCTTATAAGCATTAAGCACATTGCATAATCTTTCGCAAAGATTATCATTGACTTCGGAACTAACTCTCTTCCTACACATTTCATCTGCATGAATATAGGAGAAAGTTATGTTTTTTGTGAAGAATGTTACCCATGAATCAATAGTCAGTTCAGTTCCTTCTAGAATCTTTGCGACGCCTCCCCTTTCGAGAGTGAAAAATGGTTGAAGCTTCCTTGCCAAATTACTTCTTCCGGCTTTAATGTTCAATTGCTGTAGAAGTGATGTGTAGGACCCACTATTACCCCCTTGACAGTTGATCAACACAAACTAAACAACATTTTTGAAAAAAGAAATCAATTATTGAAAAATATGTTTTTGATTAAAAAACTTCTTTGTCGTTTCAACTATTAAGACAAAAAAATAAGGTACCTGGTTGAATATTGAAGCACATAAAAATGTTAAAATTAGGAACAGCTTCATTTTTTCTCCAGAGACGTCAATTTACGACTGTAGCAAAATGGATTCATAATCGACCTATATACAAAATTTATATCGCCCAAATGCGTTATTTCAAATTATAATGATAATAAAATGTGTTTTAAGCGACGAAAGAATGTCTATTAACGTAATATAACATACAATTTGTTATATTTGTTTAAGGATTTTTTTGTTATCATGCGTTTAACTCATGTTTTCGTTTGAATATATGAACGGGTGAGGATTAAAGTGAGCTCAAATCCCAGTGAAAATAAAAGAGCAAGATTTTGATAAATCAAAATTCAAGCCCCAATTTTTCAAGACTAGAGACATAGTCTCTCTATTACACGAAAATATGTTAATTATGAAATTCAGAGTGGTGCTGAAATTCACAGTATTTGATGCAAGAGTCTTTATTTTAACTTTGGGTGAGTCTCTATACTCCAGAGAAAATATCGATTACCATCGCTTATATTCGTAATTAAATTATCGAGAGTAGCACGTGATCATGGCAGACTGCTAGTCAGTCAGTCATTGAGTGAATGGCCCAACTGCACCAGCCAAGTCGAATGGTTCGAAGGAGTGTTTATTTTGATTTAGCAGACTTTCCGTATTAAATCACTTAAAGTGATTTGATGTGAGAGCCTGTTTTCCATTTGGGCTGAGCTTGTTCAATATCTCTGGAAGTGTTCGACTGTAGTGTTACTGTTCTCTTGTTCATCAGCAGCACGTGTCTATTAGTCGTAGAGATTGAATTTCGTTTTAGCAGCCGTGCCTATTTATCCAACGATAGAAATTGATGTAGTAGCTGTTTCGTTCTTTGGTACTCCGTCGTTGACAATCACACACCGTCATAATATTCTAATTTCGTTAATTTATACGTTGAAATTAGAAAAATTACGATTATTGCCATTCTTGTGTCAGATTCCATTAAAAACATAAGCGAAGTTAATTTGATTTTGGACAGAATGCCATTATTATTTTCTTTCATATAGCGTCGTCCTTCAATTGATATATTAAAGTCAGCTGGTATTTTGATTTCGTTGCAAGGAAATTACTATAAAATATTGCACGCGAACTTTCGACGCGAGAGACGTTTGTGTTCGTTGTCTATTTTACGACTAAACAAGACGACGGAGGGGGTAAAAGAATTTTGGTTTTCTTTTATGGAAAGCATTCCGGCATGGTTTGTTGATGATGTCGCATATGGCAATGGTCAAATCGCTGCAACCAATTTTACTATGACAATTTAAGGAAAAATTTACTACCAACAAAACACATTATATGGGCACGTAACGGGGCTAACGGAGTCCGCTATTGTAGTGAAGATTGTAGTGGGTTATTATTATGACAGAATGGATAATGTTGAAACAAACGATCGAATAAAAATGCAACCATAAAGACATTTATGTGACCGCAATATGTAATAAATTCATAAATTAACAACGGCATTTTCAGATTCTCTTCAACCAAATCCATTTCTTCATTTCGTTTTCCGATGTCATTTCGAGCATTATGATAGTCGAGCATGCGATTTTATGCAAAAACTTGTTTTCATCCCTCTTTTATTCAAAAAAAAAAAAATGAATCCCCTCGAAATCCTTTCGACGTTTTATAGTTTGGCCGAAATGAATTTTTGATTTTCAGCCACGTGCTATTTTATGCCATTGTTTCATCTATCGAATGCACTCAAGCAATCAAAATTTCAGAATCTTATTGAATATTTTTACGATCAACCATAAGCACACGCCCATTGTCTCGAAATGTCGTTCTCTTCACTCAAATCATTCGAGACAACGTGAACTGTAGATGTTATATAAAAAAAAGAATCCAAAATGACTATGCAAAATAAGTTTCGCGAGAATGAAGACGAAACAAAAACAAATGTGAATAGAAAAAGTTTTTACCATTTTTTACAGCAATTGAAATGGCGAACTGATTTTGCTATGGTGATATGGTGGTGCTAAATTTTATGCCGGTTGCTGTTCTCTTACCGCTCACACCTAAAATCAACTGTGAATACCATGAAAAATGCTAAATAATTTATTTACGCTAACAACAACATTTGAGAAGGTGTTTGTTTGCACTGGTGCGCTCTGGGTGATGGAACTTAGCAGTGTTCATTGTTGTGTCGCGCTGGTCCAAGTACAAAAAATAACACACTCACACACAACTACTGGAACCAAAGAGAAAGAGAGATGTAACCGAATCTCGGGTTTTATTGGACTAGACGCCGCGGAACGTGCATTGAATTATTAAATAAGTTTACCTCATTTCAGTTTTTGGTCGTGTGCGTTTTTCTAGCTCCTTTCTTGCACTTATCACGAGAAAAAAAAACTTTTCTACTATTATATGAGCTCTCTCTTTCTCCGACATTATTCCTAGGTTGATATGCTTTCATTTTATGTGAATCTCTTATTCCGCATCGTCGTTCAAGATTTATTTACCAAGATTTTTTATATTCTCTTTCTTGCCTCTTTCTCTCTCTCTCTCTCTGCCTCTTTCTTATTCGCAATTTTTCGCCAAGCTAAGAAACTGGTAGTATTTTGCGAAATTCGTTCATGAAATGAAACTTCATCTTGGGAATACATCGTCAGATTCACTTCGTTTCCGTCGTTACAGTGTTCATTTTCACTTTTGGAACACTGAATCGAAATAATTCAAGCAAAATCGCGTTCAATGCTTGCTAAGATTGTGTACGTGACAATATACTGCGACGTTTTGACTTCATTTTTTTTGTTATTGTGTTTCTCTCTTGAAGGCACGATTGTTTTTTTGTTTCAGTTTGCGATTTATTCTGTTCACCTCGTGTCGCCCATGAATCGATACCATCACAACTTTTATACGAAATTTTTGCGTTTTTTCTATTTTTCATAAATAATACAGTTTTTTCGTTTTTTCGCGCTCGCTTATATACATCATTGCAGTTATTCTATCGATTTTTTTCGAACAGAGCTGAGCAGTTCACTCTGGATTAATAGTTAAAGTAGAAAGAGTGAGTTAGGTAGAAATTTGTGCATTTTGGCAGATTTAGCACACCAATTCGAATAAATGTATTGTGTGCTCCAGCGAATGAGAGAGGGAGACGAAGTTGCACCTGAGACCTTGGACTTGTTCAAGTCGCATTGAGATTGCATTAGCACATTGAATTGAAATGATTCTATTTCGAAAATTGAAGCCGACACACAAATCCGGCGCTTTTGATCAAAAACAATTAATCGCTTTTAAACAAACTACAATTGCTATCGCCGACATAAAGTAAAAATATAATTAAATGCGATACAAATATTGTTCGCCATTAAACCGCAAATTTCAAAAAATAAAAAAAGAATCTCGCTCAAGCGCCGCCTTAAACTGTGTCAAACCACAAACACAAGCAAGAAATTTCTTGCGCACTTCAGTTAATTATAAAATCAAATATAAACCTCGAACAAGCACTTAATGTGAATCCGACTTTTCTATGTTGCTGAAATCTCCCCGTTCGCGGTGTGCGGTTGATTCGAAGGGAACGAAATGGCTGAGACAGTGCGCGATAACAAGTGCAAAAAGTGAACAACAATGCCAAAACAATAACCGAATGGAAAATTGAACGAAAAAGAAAGAGAGACAGAGCGAAATATTAATGGAAACCATGCACTAAAAGCATGTGCACCGACTTTTCGTTCAATATTAAAAATAACAAGACTCTGTTCAGATAGAATGCTCTGATCATCATAGCATCAAAATCTTGTCAATATATTCCCTCATTTTGTGGTAGATGGCTTAAAATGATTCCATGTTTTTAAGTGCAAAGTGTTTACATAAATAAGTAGTCAAGTGTTTTCCTTTCGCTTCTGTTGTCGCTGCTTGAAAATATGTAATGCTGTTACCATCGACGAAATTATAGGAAACGATGTCGCTGTAAATATCGTCGTCATCAACGCTGGTTCACTCTCTGGTTTCAATGTTTTCAGTTCACTTTACTTCAAGTGCCCACTTATGAAAACCTGCACATCATTTAATACATACTGCGTCAACAATTGACTTTTTTTCTCATTCCGCCAAACCAACACAAACATTCTCAATCATATGAATCACAAATATTTGCGATTTAAAATCCATTTTACACAATTGCACTGCAACATTTAAAAATCACAAGACACTTTTCCAAATCATTTCCGAAAATTGTTTGTTGCTATGAAAATAACTGCTGCTGCTGCTGTTGTTTTTTTCTCCTCTCAAATATCCTTGAGAGTCGACCTGACTCGATTCTATTTTTATTCATTTAAAAATTTAATGTGCATTTTTTCCATACTTTTTCGCTTCCTCAATTCAAAAACTGAGCGATTATTTATGTCTGCCATATTTCGATGTTGCGACTGCTGTCGCTGCTGCTGGTTGCCATTGCTCTAGATGTTGTTGATCATGGGTGCTTTGGTTTTAGCCTCATTTTGCCAAACGATTTGTATTGATTTTTTGGTTCGTGCTCCAGTACAAATAGTAGCAGCACACGGGCCAAAGACCCAAAACGATAAACAAATATAAAAATAAAAGCACTGCCGTTGATTCAGCAAACGTTGAGAATGTTTTATTTATATTCTGTGAACCAACAAAAAAAAAGCAACAACAACAACCGAGAGTCGAAAACGAGATGAAGCATATACAGTGGCATTGTGGAGCAGAAACAGGGACACAGATGAACGAATGAAGTGCAGAAAAAAAGCACACACCGAACAAGGAACAAGTATAGCAAAAGCATATAAACAGCCCTGCCATTTGCTGTGACTGCACAAGCAGACCAATAAAACAAATTTATTTCACCATAAATAACAAATCTCTAAAAATCTTTTCCATCTGCGCCATCATATAAAATACATAGAGATTCTCTTGCTCTCTCATTTCACGAAGCAGTAAGCACCAAAACATCATGCATACACATACACACATCCCGTTCACAACAAACACATACATTTGAGCACACTTTGCTCACGAAATATTTCCGCAAAAGATAGAGACAGAGAGGTCGCCGCATAACTTCCGTTTCTATGTAGTTCGTTCATAAAAATCTATGTAATAAAAGCTTTGAGCTGAACGAGTTGGTTATGTGGCTCGCGCACCAAGCGATGAGTTCATAGATTATGTCTGTTTTGCTTTTCCATTCCAATTACATATATATGCGCCCATTCTTTTGGCGTAAACCAAAACCAATTTCTCCTCATCTAGTTAATGTTTTGTTGGTGCAACCAAACGTTGTGGCATTGACTCTTTCTCATCTACCCATTGCTCTATTGATTTGAAAGGTATGCACTGACTCACACAGAACTACAAATGAAGAATCGCTTCCATTGCATTCCGGATTATTGCCTTTTGGTAAAAGGTTCAACAAACCTTTTCCATATCACAGATTCACACTTTCTAACATATCTTGTACTTGGTTCCTTTTGAAATGGATACAAAAACAAACAAAAAACACACACATTTTGTTTGTTGGAGTTTTGGCGAGCACGTTGGCGAGCAAAGGAGAGCGAGAGAAAAAAAATCTCAAACATCCACCCAACAGAATAATAAAAATCAAAAGCGTAACGAAAATTGTGTAAATAAATAAAAATGGAAAAAAGGCGAAAAAGCGTTTGCGGTATGCGTTTCACAGATTAAATGGCTACATTTGACTAACTAAACGCAGACATGTTAAAGTTGCGAAAACACTTTTGGATGCTTCTGTTTTTGCAGTTTTTTGTTGCGATATGAAAATGTTTCAGAAAGAGAGAAAGAGAGAGAGAGAGAGAGAGAGAGAGAGAGAGAGAAAGAGAAAAACGAATCAGTTGCAAAATCTGAAGAGAATTTAGATAAATTGATGTTCGCTTCAAATGCTCAAATTCAATTACGCGAATGCGCAATCAGAGAGAACAAACGTAAATATACTTTTTTACTGTTTGTGGCAATTACTTCAAAGGAATTTATTCGAAAAAAGGAGCATTATTTGGATTTTTGCCGTTTGTTGGCCCAGTTTTTTGTGTTGCAATACGCGCATCCGTTAAATGGATGAAATCAATTCAGTTTGTAGAGTTTTTTACCTCTCTCTCTCTCACTACATTTTCCGTTTAATATTCGGTAAATTTGCGCATTGAGATGAAGGAATTATGACCCATGAATAAAGTTTATAGCTTTCGGTTTTTTTTGAAACCCGTTATAAATTTTTTTGTTGCCTTGAATTGACGATGAAAATTTTGTGGCAGCGCACATACATATCACACAATAAATGTTGAAGATTTGCGTTTTGAATGAGATTATAGCATCGTTTTCCCCCCCATCCGCAACATATATCACCAAATTCCAAATGGATTGAATGAAATTTCCATTACATTTTCACTTCGTCTATGTGCGCATACTTCTGGGGCGCCCCATACCTACCATCAACTCGCCCGACCACCCTGCACGGTTCACACACTGTTTATGTAAAAATATTTTTCATCGTATCCATTTATGATGGCAGAGTGGCGTTCGCTGATTGCTTCTGCACCCAAATTCATAATAAATAGAGCACAGAAGCGAGTAAACGAACGAGCAAGATAGAATGATTCAAATCTCGATATAAATTTATATATATTTGTATACGGTATGTGTGTGTTTGTGTATATATACGATATGAATAAAGGCACACATTTTCATTTTTATGGCAGATTTCATCTATTTTATACGATGCAATCATTACAGGATTGCGGGAAAATGTAAATAATATAAATTCCTTACGTTTATTGATGCCGTTGCTAGTGATGGTGTTGGTGCTGTTGTTGTTGCCACCGTTTGCCTGAATTCCAAGAGCGCACAAAATGGATTCCGGTAAAGATTTGAAACGATGTTGAAATTGTACATTTCATTTGCCATCGGAAAGTGGTAGCAATTTGTTTCGACAATATCGTTGCTGTACGAGAAAATGTGGGACACATTTCAGTTGAACAAGCCTCGCAATGAACAAAATGATGAAAAAACAACAGTTCGAATCGCATCAAATTAAATCGACAATTTTCTCTTACAATATCTGTCCATCTCATTTGCATGAATACACATTCAATTATTCGCTCCAAATAAAATCCTAGAAAAACAATGACGACCCAGAGATTCGAAAACCCTTTCAATTTATCGCCCTGTTGAAATGCGATGAATTTACAGCCGATTTGCATTTCTCTAACATTTTCAAATCAATTCAGCGTTTCGACAATTCCGATAGATTTGGGCCATTTTGTGATTCGTTTTCCACAACAAAAAAAAAAGAAATGCCCTTTGAATTGCTTCTGCGTAAATCGTCATGAATGCCCTAAATCGTGTGTTTTTTTCTCTTTTCGCTGTTGTTGTTGCTGGACACATTGAATAAAAACAAACTCCAATCAGAATTATTGAATCGATAGAGCGTTGGGTGACAACGCACCATAGCCACATATATGTATCGTCAAAGCGAGCGCAATGGAAAAATCACAATGCAAACTGGAGCGAACAAGTGTCAAATGAGTGTTGATAAGAGAAATAATGTCAGCGAAACAAGAAACCGACCGTCAAGCACAGTTGCTATGGTTACGATGGATATAGGGGCGGCACACAAAATCACAGCTAACCAATGAAAAATTTATACGCTCCGATTATAATTCAGCTGAATGAGAGGCAAACGACAACAGCGACGACAACGACTCTGCTGCTATTGCGATGCGATGCAACATCCAAACGTAACACATAAATGCTCGATTTCTTTTTAGCACGTACTATTCACATAACCTGACGATGGAATGATTTTTTTCATCTTCATTAAACATGTGCAGCGCACGTATAATTAGTTTGTGTCAGACACATAGAAAAAAATCGATTTATTGATTCGTCTGCAAGAGTCGAGAAAAGGAAGAGAGAAAGAGCCGTTTTAAATTGCAAGCAAATCAAATTTTCACTTCCAGCGATTTCGCATTTGAATTGCAAGCGCAGCGAGTGCAACATTTTTGTGAGTGACAGGCCAAAAAGGAAGGTGTCAGATTAACAAATGTGTTACATAAATCGTTCTGAATCAACCAGAACAAATGGCAACATTTGATAGAAAAACCTAATCTCGAATTGGCTTCCTCGGCTCTGATTCCAAGCATTAAGAAATAAAAAATAATTGGATCAGTCATTCACATTTCCCTTCAGCATCAAACTTTTAGTGAACGTTATGACCACTATGGTTTGAATGATGAATGTTTTTTTTATCCTCATTCAAATGTTGTTTGTAATCCGTTGTGCCTCATCTCTGGTTCTAATTCAATAACATTTGGATAATATTACAACCGGTTGGGATCACACAAATCAAGTCAAGGGTGGTGGAGACAAAAAAATATAATTTAAACAGTTTTTCAAACCGTGCATTTCAAGACCAGACACAGATTATGGGTTTTATGAATTGGTGGAATGTGTAAAATTTATGCGTCTGCATCAAATAAGTTTATAAATATGAAAAGTGCTTGATTTTTCGAGGTGCGAGTATTCAAAATCAAATGTACGTAGAAAATCTGCAAAACAACAGCTTTGCTTCCATGAATATGACACCGCGCATTGTGTCTGGGGCGCCAAAAATACTCTTCATATTTCGAAATCAAATCTATCCCTTTTTTATTGTTTTCCAAGCATCGTACATGAATATTAATGGGCTCTTTCATTTTGAAGTTTACGAAATCGTTTCGAATCAAAAACGGATTTATGTACATTCAACCTCACTCAAATTAAAACACGACTCTGAACACCATTAAATTCGTTCAGCTCTTTCCTCTGCACACTTTGTCTTGCGGCATGTAATTAATTACGGCGAATATCCTCGCTTTCATGCTTGATTATAATCAACCATTTAATGAGAAAACTCTTTCATTTGTCGTACCATCGCAATCGACGGCATGTTGTTTGGTTCAAAAGTCATTTTATTTGCTACGTACGGTATTTTATCGCAATAAAATTTTGATTTTCACAGAATTTAGGATTTTTATTCATTGCTAATTGAAAATCAAACGAATTAAATGAAATTCAAAATGAATGTTTCATTAAATGCTCGTCCACAATACCCACGCACAAATTATTTGATTATATACACTCACATAAATGGTCGATATTATATTGCTGAAGCCGATTAAAATGAAAAATAAATGACTAGATAAATCATTTTGAAATGAATGTGAAAAATCAACAATGAAAATCATTTAGATTGCTCATTTCATTCATAAAATTCATTTTGTGCCAGAATAAAATAGACAACAATTCACTAGATTACAAATCAAATATTACACTTATAGATTTATGTGTTGAGCATGCCATAAACAATTAAAGTGTGCGGTTTTTGAAAGCGAGGAAGAATGGAAGAGAGACAGAGCGAGAGAGAGAGAGAGAGTGAGCGGGGCGAATGAATTTGAGCGAGGTCAAATTTCAATTTTGAAATATTAAACTAAATGGCTGCTATAATATGTGCGCTAAATCGAATCAAGTCATAATTTATGAGTACATGACAGGGCGAGTGGAAAACCGGAGGAAGGGTCGTGTTGTTCACGCTATTCATATAAATACCAAGTGAAATGCCGCTGGCAATGCAACTATGTGTACTGGTACTGGTGGCGACACTCAATCTCGAATCGCCAAGAGTATTTCTACTCCGGAGATTCAAAAGAGCGTATTCATCTTTAAATGTGCAAAGGCAAAGACACAAAAAAATGTATATTCTCTAATATGTGTGCTGTGTTGATGATGAACAGTTGTTGAATGAGAAATTAAATCGCAAACCATGGATATTATCAGGATTCGTTTCATAATAGTAATAATAATCCATGTGTATACGCATCGAATTGACTGGTACAAACAACATGGGCACAAAGCCGATGTTATTTTGCACCAGCACATACAAATGAAATACAAATAAAATTAAGGGTGGAAACTCATCATTAAGTGACTAAATGCTATTATATTGGCCGGTGACAAATGGTTCTACTGTTCATTTATAATAATATGATTTAATATTTATAGGGAGAGAATGGCACGCCGGAAAAAAACAACCTTACTCCGTGAATATGGGCTTAGTCGATCGAAGTCCGAGAGTCAAACATTATTAAATTTTCGCCGAAATTATTGCCGTTTCATTCGTTTAATTTGGTCGCATTGACAAAATATTTGCCTTTTCAATATGATGAAAACGATTGTATTTTCAATTGACACCAAATATTTACTGGCCTTTTCATTTTGTGCTATATTTAAATTCACAAATATACACACGCGCCCACTCTATCGCTCCCTTGATGCCATCTAACTTTGCCAATTTTAACATGTCATTTTTATTTATTGCTTTCGGCCGATTCGGAATCTCACGCAATTATTGGCGGCTATTGATTTAACGATGACCGAAATGATTTACAAACCATCCCAAAAAATACCGAAAATCTTTACCATTATGATGATTTTAATTATATTTGTTTTTTTCTTTGTTTTGAATTGCAGGAGAGAAACCGCACAAGTGTCAAGTATGCGGAAAGGCATTCAGCCAGAGTTCCAATTTGATTACGCATTCGCGCAAGCACACAGGATACAAACCATTTCAATGTGAACTCTGTCATAAGGCATTCCAACGCAAAGTCGATCTGAGACGCCACAAAGAAACTCAACATGCTGAAATTGGACCGCTTATTCGTTGAACAAATATGTCAGCCATTTGTGAATGGATCATGCTCACCAATTTACATTTCCCATAAAATGCAGTTGAACATGATTATTTCTTATTTCATTCGGCAATTTGTTTAATTTTTCAAAACAAAGATCTTCTTTTTATTTGTCAATCAATCACCAAAACATTATATGTATAGGAATATTGTGCAATTTTTGAAATTGAGTATTAAGTAAATGTGCAGTTGAATTTAACATAATAATTATTATTATGAGCATAACATATTTAGGCATATAGATCTTTTAGTAGGTTAAGTGAATTTTGAACCTTAAATTTAACATGGAATTCATCCGAATATATAGATCAGTTCAGATCCCAATGAATGGGTACCAAAGTTAGCCAAAGCATAGAGCCACATAAGTCGTACTTATACATTTTATTTTCTTTTACACCTCGGAAGTTTCGGAAAACATTTAATGTAAAACGGCGTTTTAAATCCTATTTTTTTAGTTATATTTTTGTTTATTGGTTTTTTTTTTGCTGGAATATAGCTTTTTATTGATTCAATTTAAGCTCGATAATAATTTAAGAAATGTTTTTTTGTTTCATTTTTTTAAGTTCTGTATCAAATTGTATATATTATGATATTTAAGCATATCTTTACAAAAAAATGTAATGCCGATTGTGAATTCTTTTGTTGTTCATTGTTTCCATCAAAAGAAATCGTTGCGGGAACACATGAAATTTGCCATGAAAATGACACTTAACAAACATTAAAAATCAGAAACTGTTTCGTGGAATGATCTATATGAGGTGGAGGGCTCTGTGGAGCTGGATGAAGTAAATATTTAGCTTATTCAGCTGTTTAGAGTTCTCCCTAGCACTTATTGCTCTGTGAAACAGCATCTGTTAAAAACAAATCCTTAATTCAAAATAACTACAATTAGATCAAATTTCTAAATAAAATCAAAAAAATGTGTGTAAATTTAGAATAATCTTACCATTAGGCTACATATATAACTCATTCCTTAAAATTTTACAAAAATTCTTTGATTGTTATAACTATTTCGTGCAAAAATTCTCTTGTATATGGTGTTGCCAGCTGAAATTCTCTGTTTTGTTTCATTGTATCTGTAAAAAATCACCGATTAAATGGATTTGTTTTCTCTTCTTTTTGTAATTTTAAGTCTTGGCGCACATTAAACTTATGCTGTACATTGAATTCAAACTGCATTGTAAATGTTCACTTTTATTTTATTAATCTAAAACAAAATAAACATTTTCAAACAAATTAAATCGATTGGCATTATTTAAATTAGCTTTCGACTGTCGTTTGTTATTAATTATTTCCTTGTTTTTGAGCGCTCATCATCACTGCTAGAGGGGTACACCATTTTTTCTACACTCAATAAAAACTCTATCAATCAAGATGTCAATATATCGTAAAAAATATGTCATCACCTATCAATTAATCATCGATCCAAAGACACGCCAAACATCAATTATATCAAACATCACAACCAAAGTGTTGATTTTTCATTTTTCATTCGTCATTTTCAATTTGTCGATTGATCGATAAGATATTCATTAGATTCTGTAACATAAATTGCATTTTGATTACACAAACCGTAATTAAATTAACATTCATCCGATGAGCTCAAACGTGGTAGCTGGGGAATGAAGTGCGCGACTCTGTGGAGTCGTTGTGATAACATATGCAACCTTTTGCTATGGAATGGTGTACTAATTACATATTTAATGCGACGACTTATGAATTCTTTAGAGCCTTTTTGATGGGGATTTTTGAAGGGAATCTTTTTTCACTTTTGAGATATGTGTTTCACAGAGTAATTGAAAAGATTGATATTAATGTTAAACATTTAATTCCAGATTAAAAATAAAGAAAATAGTTAAATTATGGATTAAATGATTAGTTTTTGAGACAAAGAGGGAATCTTTGATTGCGCAGCTAATTGGTAAGTGGGAAGTGATTCATTCGATTATTTAAATTCCAGTTTCGTTTTTGATCCACGAGCGAACAGATGACACACGACCATAAACACCCGGATAGTTTGGCTGAGCACATCCGGCGCCCCATGAAACTGTACCAACCAATATCCAAACGCCATTTCTCTTGAGTGATAGAGGGCCGCCCGAGTCACCAAAACCCGAGTCGCCTTGTTCGTAACCAGCGCAAATCATACGATCAGTTATTTTTCCATTGTATGCTTTATTACACGTTTGTTGATTGATAATTGGAACATATACTGCACGAAGCATTTTATTCGATTCAGTTGAATTTTGCGTTGCGCCTTAATTGAAAAATTCATTATATTTAATTATTATTTAATAACTTCGAAGATTCGATTTTATTTCACTCACCCCATCCGCTCACAAGGGATATTTCACCATCTTTAATTGAAATGTCTGCATCGGGCAATGCAATTGGTTGAATTTTGACGGAGAATGACAATTTAGTGGCCAATTCCAAAAGCGAAAAATCAAAATCGAGTGTATAGTCACTGTAATCTTTATGCCGAATGACACGTTTCACTTTTATAATGGATCCTCCGGATCCTTTAGATGATGACCCAACACGTACGGAATACTCACCTCTAAATGAAAAAAATGCCCAAATATTTCATTTTAATCAGAGACTTTCTCAGAAGTGTTCGGTAAGATAAAGATAATAGATAAGATACGACATAAGATGCTATCTATATCTTATCTGTATCTAGACCGAAAATATCTTATCTTATTTAGGTACTTGGAAAAATTTCAGTATCTTTGAATGGTATCTCAGATACTTTTAAGATAATTTTTTGAGAAAACAATTTTATAGTAAATTTAAAGTGTCTTATCCTTACAATGATTTTTGGATAGGATAGATGCGTAAGATCTACCCAAGCGTGGATCTATTCTATCCAAAAATCATTGTATGGTCTTATCTAATATCTTATTTTATCTTCAGATTCTAAGATATTTCTAAAAATAAAAAAAATCTTTTTATTCATTTTCTATCTTAAAAAGTATCTCAGATATTATCTTATCTTCTGTGTTTTTTTAGATAAGATACTACAACTTTTCT
Source organism: Contarinia nasturtii (assembly GCF_009176525.2). NCBI lineage: Eukaryota > Metazoa > Arthropoda > Insecta > Diptera > Cecidomyiidae > Contarinia > Contarinia nasturtii. The sequence goes on from NW_022198046.1 coordinate 6,366,255, forward strand.
AGATACTTTTTTTTCGACACAAACAAAAATCTTATCTTAAATGGATTTTACCTAAATCTGATTCTCGGAAAATCAGCGTCCTGAGCAACCGAATAACCACTGAGGAGCAAAATATATACATTGCGTGAAAAAGTCTCTGATTTTAATTTAAAAAGCAGTTCGAATACCTGGTACAATGTGCAGCCGTTAATACATAATTCGCACTGATAATTGAACCGCCACATGTGTGCCAATCTGAACTTAATAAAGAAACTTGCCATGGATTTTTTTCAATCGAAGTTTCAAATCCACCGACGATACGATTTTTTGGATCATAGTCAAGAGTAAGCGAATGACCTTATATTTGACGAATTAAATTATAAATAAAAAATTAACTTTTCATATTTGGAACTGTTAACTTGTTCTATACCTGAGACCAATCCAATCACGAACAAATTTGCAAGCGTATACTTGACCAGATCCATTTCAATTTTTTCTATTTCACTTATTAATAGGAAAAAAACTCGATATGCTTGCTAGTACAAGATGAATCTAAATGAAAATTCAGTTACTTTTATACTTGTTAGAATTGCAGTTTTAACCGACAGTCACCAAAAGTAATTTGAGAAATGCCAGATTCATAATAAAAAAGAAATTTTTTTGAGAGAATTTGATTTGACATGAATATTTTGCATTCCTTGCCTGTCGTTAGTCTTGAACAAATAAATTTGGTACATTTGAAACCAGGAAATAATATCTGAAAATTCCACACATTTTACACAATGAGTAATACTCACAAGCTAATAATGGTTTAAACTTTCAATAAAGAAATTTCCGTAAGGAAATAGATAAAAAGTACAATGAAAATCATTTAAATTGTTTCATTGAGTTTATGTTAGCGCAAAAATGCAATAAACATTCAATCCTTATGATAAAGCGTGATGATGATTAATAAACAAACGATATAAATGTTAATACATTTGAAAAACCGCGGTATGCCGATGATAATTTATGTATTTTGTCAACTTTTGCATTTCATTATTTTTCTTATCAAAATTTATGACTTTTGCCATACATTTTGTACATTTTTGTCTTTGGAAACTACAAATATCTATTTGTGTTGTGCAATTCAGATTCATATTTATTCTTCAAGTTCAAACTAAAAGATAGTAAAAGTGGGTAATCTTCTATCTATACGAATAAAAAGCGGTTTTCGAACTCATGAATCGACCCTAGTATAGCGTACTGATAGAGATAGTAGCTGTTTTTTGAGAAGTCACACTGTCTATTAGCAGTAATCGGTCTACATGTGTGAATATTGAATCCAAACATCGAGAGTACAACAATCCCCTTTTTGCCAACACACTATCGTTTTGGGAATTCAAATTTCGGTAAATATGGTTTTTTTTTTTCAAATGATTTTTCTTTCAACCTTTTTCGTCAAACAATTTTTCTATCAATTTCACTGTCGAAAATGGATGGTTAAAATATATGTGTGTAAGCTTGCATGCGACCATAAAAACCTTTTACAGTTATTGCAATTGATATTTTATTTTGCGACCATTTTCCAATACGAAGTAAACCACACTTTGCCGTAATATTTTTTTTGGCATTCGATGGCGGTTTTCAGCAAAAATACGGAAAATTCCACTCAATATATTTGCACATGATTTCCATCAGAATCCAATTTTTTACCTTTCATCAGCAATGCAATATCGACAAGGACAAACATTTAACTGAAACGATATCAACCTAAAAAACGACTGCAATTTGATAAAAAGTCTCCTCACCGATAAAAGTATATGTATGTTAGCGAAAAATATGACAAAATCGAATGAATTACAGTGAAAACCCCACAACCGTGTAGTTTTTCGGATGAAAGTAAACGGTGTCGATTTGGTGATTTTGATATTGCTTTTACGGCACTCATGTGTCTTGCATGTGGTAACTTTAATAATAATAATCGAACGAATTTGTGGTTTTTGATAAAATTGTAGTTTTCCCAGCAGCAAAAATTTGGATAAAAAAAGTTCTTTTCGATCTCAGCGAATTTGGCAATATGTTGTTTCCCAATCATCGACAATCGGATTCAGGTGTGCGATTAGCTACTCTACAGATGCAAATCGATGGATGACAATATAAAAAAGAGGAACAGCGACAATGCAAACCGGGAAAATGTCGATTGAAATTGTCACAGCATTTTGTCCAGACGTAAAAATGCACAGGAATTTTGTGACGCAATTGGGAACCATTATATGAATTCAAACATCTCAATGGTATGACTACGGTGCTAATAATTTACGTGCCGATTTGTCGATGGGGCGAAGAACATTGAACAAAAGTACCATTTCAATAAATGCTCTTCCGCGAATTCATTTCATAATATATTCATATTTTGTTGAATGCGACCGAATGCCAATTTATTACCTTGTTTTATGACTTTATTTTATTTCCCGTGTGTTGTAAACAAACAGTGTGAAGGGAAATAAAGTGGTGCGGGGAATCAATTTAAAAAAAAGAGCAAATGGATTATTGTGACGAAGGACTCATCATCAAAAATCTCGTCAAGCACATAAAATTCGCATCATTTGACGAATTAAGCGCAGAATAATTCAAATTGAAAAGAATTTGAACTCCGAAGCAAAAGAAATGTAAAAGAGAATTTTTTTAAGTGGGAAAGAATTTGTAAAAGATTTTCGAAAAAAATGTAAACTCATCAAAGCCATTTGAAACAGAAGAAAATTGTTTTATTTTCAATTTGATGTGAGTGAAGAAAAAAAAGACGGATAAAGATTTGGACTGTTTACATACAATAAACAGAAAATTTTATTTTTGCGAAAATAAATAGCATTCTGAGTCAAAAGTCAAATCGCAGCACGAACATCTCCTCAAAAGTATACACATGAATACGAGTTGTTCTGATTACATTCGGTCTTTGGAGAAAGAGAGCAAACCAGCCAACCAACTCGCCATTACTGTGTGCGAAGCTGAAGAATGAAAAGAAAATCTGTAAACGATTCACGTATCCAGAATAATACATAATAAAAGTGAGTGTGGAAGAAAATGCGCCCGAGAAAAGCGATAAAATGAAGTGAAATGAAAAGAATACATGAAGTGAGTGAGAGGGTGAGAGACAGCAAGGCAGCAAAGATAAAGAAAAGTGCGACTGGTTCGTTGATTTGAGCCATACTCAAAAGCTCAATCAACGCAATGAAATGACACAACAATAAAACGGCTACACAATGAAGCAAAATGAACGTCTACATACTCATACACACACTCTCTCTTCTCTCTCTCTCTCTCTCTCTCTCTCTATCTCTCTCTCTCTCTCTCTCTCTCTCTCTCTCTCTCTCTCTCTCTCT